>NW_016107371.1:3484498-3594442 GCF_001604975.1 Cebus imitator
GCTCTTTTGCCCAGCCTAGAGTACAGTGATGCAGTCTCAGCTCACTGCAACCTCCGCCTTCCAGGTTCAAGTGATTCTCCTGCCTCAGTCTCCCAAATAGCTGGGATTACAGACATGCACCAAGACACCCAGCTAATTTTTGCATTTTTAGTAGAGAGGGGTTTTCACCATGTTGGCCAGGCTGGTCTCGAACGCCTGACCTCAGGTGATCCGCCTGCCTCAGCCTCCAAAAGTGCTGACATTACAGGCATGAGCCACCATGCCTGGCCAAATGCTAGATTTTCTGAGAATAGCAAGATCAACAGAGAAGAATCCCAAAGATGTTAATGACAGAATGCTGTTCATGGAGGCTAATATATTAAAATATCAATAAAGACAACAGAGCTTCCAAATACCAAACAGCAGATGCTGGTCCAACAGCAAACAGACCAAATGAGCAGTGACCCCCTGAGAATGAAATCCACAGCTGGCCAGGTGAATTTAGAGGGCACTCACTACACATTCAACTGAGATACCCAGGGCTCTGTGACTCACTGGTACATGAGCAAGCCCTAGGTTTAACAGAGGTGATCTATAACAATGAAAATTTGCATTTTGATGTGGTTTACAATTTACCAAATATCTCAATTTAATCCTTAAAATGTCCTGGCTGGAGTTGGAGAGGGAAAGATTTGAAGCAATAAATAGATAAGTAAAAAAAAAAAAAAATCTGTGAGCTACTTTTCAAGGACAGTGAACAAAGCTGGGCTCTCTGGCTCCTCGGGTAAATTTGCCACTCCAAGAGGAAGTGAGCCCCCGGTGCAGAGGGGAGATTGAGGGAGTGATATCCTGAGAATGGGGAGTGGGTGACTATGTGTTTGAGCAGGGACTAAACTTTCTGGTTAGTATACTGCAGTGGTACAAGTTAAAGAGATTGGCTTTGGAGGCAGACAAACCTGGGTTTGAGTCCCAACACTGCCACTGAGTAACTATGTGAGCTCCCTGAGCCTCTATTTCTTAATCTCTAAAACAGGAATACCACTTACCTCCAAGGGTTGTGGTAAGAATTAAAGTATGCTTGGAACATAATTGGTGATCAATAAATATTTACTGAATGAATGTTGACTGATTAGATAAAGCATGAAAAAGAGTACTTAGAAAGTGTCCTGTGAATAGTGATGTGTTGGTAAATATTAACAATTATCTCCACTTTCCCTTTTCCTCACCACCCTTAAAGATCTAACTTAAAGCACCTGCATATTTCTGTGGTGTAAATAATTCTTCCCTGGCTGACTGCAAGCTACTAAAGTCACCACTGAATAAAGAATTGGGCAGAGATGCATACATAGGTCTCTTGTGAGCCAAAATGAGCCAGCTCCAGCATGTGTATTACCTTGTATTGGTGGTAATTAATCTGAAGAAATTAGGATTATATGGAAAGTGATATGTCTTACATTATTTTCTCTGAGCTACCACCTCAAGAAAGACATTGACAAATGGTTATTTCAGAAATGGAGAATACACATCTCAAGGACCAAAGCAGCCATCCACTCAATTTTATCTTATCAATAAGGCAAATTATGCTTATCATTGCAAAGATACAACCCAGTTTAAAAGCTTTGGCAGCAGTATTCTAAAACTATACGTTACTCCATGAAGCTATTCCTATTTCTCTATAAAATGCAATGTGACCCTGATTTTCCAGAAAAGGTTGGGGTTCTCTATTACTGGAAAAAAAAAAAAAAGAGAAAAAGAGATGGCTTAACAAATGTCTATACTTTCACATTTTTTGGAACTTATAACACTCTAAACACATAAAAATTTCAGAAACATAATTCATTTTAACTTAAAGAAAGAGCTATATATTTTTTGTAAAGAATTAATAATATATAATTTTGCTGTCAGGATTCTCTTGAACACTCAAGTTGCTGTTACCTTTTCCCCTCCCTCTTTTCTTCAGAATCCTCAGGGAGGATTCTTCCCCTCCCTGCTATGTACCAACTACTGGCAAAAAGGAATAAGATGCTGCCCTGAAAAAACTAACACTCTAGCCAGGAGACCAAATAAGTTCAGGGACTGGCAAATGGTGATGTGACTCTGTACTCTGTGCTTTGGGAGTCCAGAATAGGAAGTGACTAGTTTTCTTGCTAGGGATAACAGATAAGCAAAGAAATAGTATTTGTCATTCTTGCTTGCCCTCAAACTTTTATCCCCACTCACAAAGAAATCTGAATATTTGAAATGAAAACCAAAGCAAGTGTTTTGATAACCTCATGTCAGTTTAAAAATACAGAGTTTGTACTATTCTTTTTCTTAGACTTCATGTGATATTTTTATCCTATAAGTTGTCTTTACCTAATGCCTTACTGAACCATCTCCAGACAGTTCCCAAACCTCATTTCATTCTATCTATTTTATTTAATATCTTTTCCATACCAACATTTTTTGAATAAGGCATTCTCCATGATTTGGGTTTCATGACCATTTTCTTCCTTTTATTTTATTATTATTATTTTTTGGTCTCTACAGAGGTCCAGTGGTACAATGGGAATAAAAAAGATTTTATCATAAATCCTGGCTCTTGTGTTTACTTACTGCTTAACCTAGGGAAAGGTAATTAATGTTACTGAGACTCAGCTTTCTATTCTGTAAAATGGGAATGATAATACCTATCACTTGGCTTGCTGTGTGGATTAAGTAATCAATATAAACCACTTAGTACAGAGCTTGGCAGATAGTGCTTAAAACAACACATTATAACCATCATTTGCTGGTATTCTTAAAACAATGATGCACTAAAATGCCTAAACATTTGATATCAGAAAAAAAATACTAAGACACTAAAATAATTCACAAAATTGATAGTGAACTCATAAAAATTGCAGTTGGCATTAATTCTGCCAAAAAAAATCACAAAACAATTTCTGAAGAATTGATGAAGCCAGTGATTTGATGATCTCTGCTGCCTCAAAACATTTTCTCTACAAGAAGACTGAGGCAAAGCCAAGCATTTAAATATGGTCTATCAGGATTCCCTGTTAGTCTAGCGCCCCTGTGGGAAGCAACTGGAACTGATGCCCAGATTGGCCCTGCCTTGGATCCACTTCAAGTGTCACAATCTATCACCCAGTTCTATTGCTTTTACCACTTTATAATATCCTTACTCCACTCTTTCTCTCTTTATCTCCTAGATTACTCCTACAGTCTCATGAATGCACCAGCTGCCATCGGTGCCTCCAACTTAATTTTTCCAGGACAGACTTTTTTTCCAAAATGGATGCTGAGTAACTTATCCTTCATTACTTCATTTAACTCAATCTTTATAATTTACAGAATCAATTATTACTTAAGGATAAAGTTTTTGGAATCAGATAAGCAGGGTTTATATTCCCCTGCCATACACTTGCTTGTGTGATGTGGACAAATTCTCAATTTCTTGAAGCTTCAATTCTCTAACTTTTTTCTTTTTCTTCTTTTTTTTGAGACAGAGTCTCACTCTGTTACCCAGGCTGGAGTGCAGTGGTGTGATCTCAGCTCACTGCAACCTCCACCTGACAGATTTAAGCTATTCTCATGCCTCAGCCTCCCAAGTAGCGGGGACTACAGGGGTGTGCCACCACGCCCAGCTAATTTTTTGTATTTTTAGTAAAGATGGGGTTTTTCCCTGTTGCTCAGGCTGGTCTTGAACTACTGAGCTCAGGCAATTTGCCTGCCTCGGCCTCCCAAAGTGCTAGGATTATAGATGTGAGCCACCATGCCTAGCCAGTTCTCTAATTTGAAGTGAAAATAAAATACCTCCCTCCCTCCCAGGGTTTTTGTAGTGACAGAGACCTTGGCAGTGTGTCTTGCATTCAGTAAGCACTCTCTAAATGTTGGTGATGCTGTTATTTATCACATACATCTTCAGAAACACCTAGGATCCTAGGATTCTTATAGTTACCACCTACTCGTCACCCATTAGTATTAACATTTATAAACAAGCTCCCCAGAAATATTAACTGTAACCTTAAACCATCTATGTTGACTGAAATACAGCATATAAAGAACTGTGGCATTTCTAAGAATTTGAAGCACACTAGAACACTTGTTTACCCAATCAAAGCCTTAGGAAATATTTAAAAATGGATAAATCTTGGGTAATGGACTCTGGGATTCCACAGGTAAAAAATTTTCATAAGACATTAGAGGAGAAACGGAAGAGCCTACAAAATCCAAATGAATTGAAAAAAAAAAAAAAAAAAAACAGCCAGAGCACTCTGGAAAAGGAGACGTGCATTTGAAAAATGGAAAGAAGAGAGAGAAGCCTTAGAACCAGTAGAAGGGTTGCAAACACTGCCATCTACACGACCAGGCAAGTAATGCGTGAAGCCTTCTGAGTGAAAACCGGAAATGCCTCCTAGCTGGGTGCCTGCCATCCAGCTCTGGCCTATTGGAGTCATGTGGGATTGAGAACACAGGATTGCCTCCCCTGACCCCCAAATCCAGAAATCTAGATTTTTAAAATCTAAAATTCCCTAATATTTTAGTGTATTTGGTGTAGAGAATTTTAAAAACTATTTCAAACTCTGTGTGAACTAAACAAAACTTGTGTGAAAGCAAGCCCAAATATTTCTTTTGTAATAACAGGGGTTTTTGATATAGATTTGGTTGTCAAAAGGGGAAAGCAAAGAGACAAAACTGACATTTATTGACCTCCTACCAATCTGCTGCCCAGGCTGGAGTGCACTGGCATGCCTGGATAATTATTTTTTATTTTTAAATTTTTTGTAGAGATGGAGGTCTCATTCAATCGGTTGTCCGAACTCCCAGCCTCAAGTGATTCTCTCACCTCTGTCTCTCTAAGCGCTGGGATTACAGGTGTGAGCTACTGCTTTCGGTCATGCCTTTCATTTTAAAAACCCATTTGATTGTCACTGTTTGTCAGGACGGAAACATTGCTGTCATTTTCCAGATGAGGTAATTGAGCCCACGGAGGATTGAGAAACTTGCTCAAGGCCACACAGCTAGGAAATGGTGGTGAGGGCAAGACAGAATTCATATTTAGATCTTCTCCACCCTAAAACTCCACATTGCTCTGGTGAGCATAAAAACGAACCTTGCAGATCTTCAGCTAATGAGAGTGCAGTTTTTCAAGGGGCTGGTGCTGAGCTCTGAAATCCATTATACTTTTGCACAGAGGTTACACCTCCCACAGTGGTTCTCAGCCAATGACTGGGCCTGGTCTGCAGCTGGGAGATCTGAGACTTGGCTCAAGGACTCCCTAAAGGCCTTTCTCAGCCTCCCCTAGACTGTAGGGTATTCTAATATGCTCCTACACATTTTCTCTCTTTCTTTTCTTCACCGGTGTCAGACTTAGCTTGCAATCTGAGGGCTTTCCCAATCTTTTCCAGCCAACTCCTGGTTTCTTTCACAGATGTTTCCCCTAATAAAACTCATACCCTTTATCCATCTGGCTGTCTGCCTCTTGGAGGACCCTGACTAACACAATTGCCAAAAGCCCCCACCAAAGGCCCTGAACGTGCCTGGGAAAACGTGACCGGGAAAACGTGACCTAGTTCATCTGGAAATCCCGAATAGACCTATCAGTCTGCAAGGGGAAATGCATCCATCCAATAACGATCCTTTCTCTAAAAACTGCCATCCGTAATCTCTCATATCAGTTCTGACATCCCAGGGATATATTAAACCAGGTGTTATGTATCAACACCACCAACAACAACCAGCCAGACATCCAGCAGCAGGTGACAGTCCGACCTGTGGCAGTAACCCACTGGGGCACACTCACCTGGTCACGCTGCTTTACTCGTTTGTAAATATATTCAGCAAATGGTTTTCGAGGAATAAACTTCCCATCGCCTGCCGTGACACTGAACACTCCAGCTTCATACACCACTTTGCCTCTTGAAATAGTCACAAGGGGCACCCCGTGGCAAACCATACCCTCGAAAATGTTGAAGTTAACAGCCTGATGGTGAGTTTTTGCTGAGATAGTCCTATATTTGTAAAAACAACAAAAAAGTTCTGGATCATCACCAGCTCACTTGATGAATATAAAATATCAAAAGAAGAATGACTTAGAATAAAATTTAGCAACTCTATTAAGTCATAGCTTCATCACCATAACAAGTGACTTTAAGAATAGAACATAACATTAACATTTCATTACAAAGTAATTACATTTTTCTGGGAGAAAAACCCAAGAGATCATTCTTTAAGGTAATTAATGAGGATGGAGTAGGGGGAAGGAGGGCATTATCTTTTATGTTCAGGTTTTAAAATTATTTTTATTTATATGCTGACAACACATTTTTTTCATTTTTAAATTATAAAATATTTTTAAACGCAGATGACTGATGAACACAATGACCCCATATCCAGCTTTATGAAATTTTAACTTTTTGTAGATACAATGGAGGCGTATTTAATACCCCTTCCCAAATCCCATGCCCGTTCCTGCCTTCCCAAAGGAAATAGCTATTTGATAGTTATCAAACCGGATTTGGTAGTTATCAAGGAAAATTATGTATAGAATTTCTTTCATTGTCTGCAGCAAAACTAGAAATTTGAAGATAATAGGAATAACCAAATATGTTGAAATATAGTATCTTAGCATATTCTATGTCATACATTTGTCATCATCCTCAGTAGTTTATTAATACTTTTCAATCTTACACAATATGATTGACGATTTCCAGGCTGGGTATTTGAAAATGCTGCATGACTCCTTTCTTAAATCTCATTAAATAAAAAAGAGAAAAAAATGGTAGCAGTGAATCATATGAGCATAATCTGAGTCCTTTTTTTTTTCTTTTAAATTTTTTATTTTCATCGGTTTTTTGGGAACAGTGGTGTTTAGTTACATGAGAAAGTTCTTTAGTGGTGATTAGTGAGATTTTGGTGCACCCATTCCCCGAGCAGGGTTCGCTGAACCCAACGTATAGTCTTTTATCCCTCATCCCTTCCCACACTTTCCCCCTGAGTCCCCAAAGTCCATGGTGTCATTCTTATGCCTTTGCATCCTCATAGCTGTGCTCCCACTTATGAGTGCAAACATATGATGTTGGCTTTCCATTCCTGAGTTACTTCACTTAGAATACTAGCATAATCTGAATTCTGGTAGAAGGTTCTACAGTCCCTCTCAGGATTGGATTGAAGAGACACATTTTGCTAAAATCCTCAAGGCTGAGTGAGTCTAAGGGGGAGCAGCCCAAAGTCCCCCCAGCCTTATTTAGAAGGGCTGAAGAGGAAGCCCTGGCTGCTGTGTGCAGCAGTCCTAGAAATGAACAAGATAACACTGGCCTAGTCCGTGGTCCGACGGCTTACTTGGTTTCCAATCCTAACATGCCCAGTCAGAATTCTTGACTTTTAATGCTGACCACAACCCACCTACTCGAGTTTGCTCCTCCCTTGAGTTCTCATCTCAGTAAATGACATCACAATCTATCTTTCCTCACCCTTCAAACCAGCATCAAGCTACTTTGTCTTACCTCCTCCTAAAATAAATTCCCTCGCCTCCTCTCCATGGCTCCCACTGGAGTCTGTACCATCAACTTTCACCTGAACAACCCCAACACTTCTTACTGGCTTCTTTGTTTCAGCTCTTCTGCATTTCTTACCACTCTCCACAAAGCTGCTCAAATTATCTTTTAAAAATGAAAATCAGATCATGTCACCTTCCTTCTTGAAACCCTCAGTGCCTCCAGGCTGTTACCCAAGAGCCAAATAGCTGTAAAAAAGCACGGTGATGATAATAATAAAAAAGAATCTGCTCCCAGTGATAAACAGCCTTCATGGAAAAGAGAAAGAGGAGCATCTAGTATGTCAGGGGGATCACTTATAATATCTCATTCCATCTTTACAACTCCTCTCTAAGGTAGAGAGGATTTTCCACATTTTAAAGGAAAAGTAAATTGAGATTTAGAAAGGTTATTTCACTTACCAAAGGACATATGACCAGTTTGATGAAACTGGGGCTTTTTTATTTTTATTTATTTATTTTTTTGAGACAAGGCCTTGCTCTTGTTGCCCAGGCTGGAAGTACAGTAGTGCGATCATAGCTCACTGCAATCTCTACCTCTTCAGCTTAAGCGATCCTCCCACCTCAGCCTCCCAAATAGCTTGCACTACAGGCACGTACCACCACACCCGGCTAATTTTTATATTGTTTTTGGTAGAGACAGGGTTTTGCCATGTCACCCAGGATGGTCTTCAACTCCAAGGCTCAAGCAATTCACCCACCTTGGCTTTCCAAAGTGCAGGGATTATAGGCATGAACCACTGCACCTGGCTAGAAACTTAGACCTTTTTATATTTTTAAAATTTTTAATAAAAATGACTTTTTGGTGTACATTTCTATCATTGTTTACACATAGATAGATTTGTGTTACCATCACAACAATTAAGACACAGAACAGTGCTACCACTCCTCCAGACTCATACTATCCCTTTGTAGTCATGCCCTCCCCCAATCCCTAACACCTGGCAACCACTGATCTATTCTTCATCACTATAGTTTTCTCTTTTCAAGATTGTCATATAAGTGGAATCATAGAGTAGGTGATCTTTTAAGATTGACTTCTTTAATTCCACATCAATCCTTTGAGATTCATCAAATTTGTTGTGTGTATCAACAGTTCCTTCTTTTTTGTTGCTGCATAGTATTCCATGGTATGAACATACCACAGTGTGCTATACATTCACTCACTGAAGACCATTTGCGTGGTTTCTAAATAGTTTTTGGATGAATGTGAATAGAGCTGTTATAAACATTCAGGTCTATGTTTTGCATAAGTATTTCTCTAATGGAAATACCCAGGAGTGAAATTGCTGGGTCGTATTTTAAGTGTGTGCTGCAGCAAAAAGAGCTTTCAGTGACCTTAGGAACCAACTAACTGATACAAAGAAATGTTAAAGAATCACCAAGAAGCAGGAGGCAGGTACAAACACAACAATAATTTCAAACACTAAGGAGGAGGGAAGGGTATTAATCAAGTGGTAAGTAATGTCATTAAAACAGAAAAATGAAGAAAATATTTAAAAGAATACTAAGTATAGAATGAGTTATGTTGAATTATGGTAATGAAAGGTACAAACTCAAAGAACATAAAGCTGGAAACAATACAGAGGGGCTTCAGACCTTCAGGGTGAAAGGACTTTTTATGGTCATTAAAATCTGCCAAATATTTCCGTAGCCTGAGTTGCTGCATTCCTACACATCACAGCTATATTGATGGCAGGGACTCTTGAGATTGTATTACAGCGTGCTATATAAAGATTTTTGGACTGATGCATCAGTAAGGCTGTATATGAAGAAAGTGAAATGAATTAAAAATTTGTGCTGAAATGGTTATTTGAAGTACATGAATCGGAGGAAAAAAGAAATTCTTAAGAGTTAATGAAGCTCATAGGAAAAACATCTAACAGAATAAATAAGCTTTATACACAAAGATTGTCATTACAAGGTTGCCTAAACTATTTAAAAACTGAAGCATAACTATTTTCCAATGTCTATCCTATAAATATTAGGCATTTATGAAAGACTAGAATTAAAAATACTCTGGGAAGCAAAAACCCTGACAATTATGTAATATTAAATGGAAAAACAGTGATAGAGTGTGTACATTATGTCTACCAGAAAAATTGATATGCATATGGGCAAATACAAGAAGGAATATACAAAGTAGCTTTTTGTGGGCTAAGAAAAGGAAGATGGCAGATTCCAAGTATTTTCAGAGTTCTTGTTATTCTGTTTTCTTGATGTAAGTTGTGATTTTAAAATAAGGTTGACACAGCAAAATATCAAATCAGATTTCTTTGCCTCATGCCAAAAAAAAAAAAGGGGGGGGTCATTACTTTGACTTTCTTAGCCTTGGGGTTAGCAAGATAAAGAGGACAATTAACAATTAGTCAACATCTAAGAGATTCTTTATAATAAGTCATTATGGAAACGAAGTCAAATTAACACAAAATGTAAATCTGAGGCATTATCACCAGCAGCACAAGGAATGTGCTTCCACTTTCACATTGGAAGGTGTCTGACAGGGTGTCATTCGTCACCCAACTTTTTCCTTCCAGCTAAAGCTGTAATTCTCCAATCTTAGGAGCTTTCACACTTCTGAATCCTTGCACATGCAGTTCTTTTTTCCCTAAATGTCCTCCTCACTTCTGCCCTCTCCCTTCCCTAAAACTCCACCCAAGAATCCTGGTCCCTAGGAGCTGACCTTAATGACTCGGGGTGAAACTGAGCATTTTCCTCTGTAGTTTAGCATTATCTGAATGTATTACAATGATCTCTTGTCAAGGCTCTCTTTTCCTACTTGGTGCATACTTGAAGACACAGACTAGGTTGGTTTAGCTTCGGCACATACTAAATGCTTTATAAATGTGTGTGTGATGATCAAATAAAAAGATTGTGTGATTGTCCTCCTGTTTAGTCAGGTCAGTTTAAATTCCTGCTTCCACTGAACTCAGACATGACTGTGTTCTGGAAATAGATCACTGAAGTAAATGAGAGGTAAACATCCATTCCATTTCTGTTGGGTACCCAATATTTCTAGCATACTGTGCAGGTTAATTAGCAATGAATAAATAAGTAAACTTGGTATAACTATTATTCTTAGTGGCATCTTAGCTTATGTCAAATACTTGTTCATTAATACCTGCAAATACTTGGCAATTCTAATATTACCAACTGTAATAAGCACATAGCTCAGTATTATTACTTTGTTTCCCAGATGATAATGCTGAAATAGAGCTGTCTCAGAACTTGCCCAAGGCTCATATAGTTTAATATTGAATGAACTTTCAACTTTTGAGAATGCTGTAATATTTGTAACCCTGCCATAATAAAGTTTTAAAAATTGTGGTACATTTTCAATATTTAATTATAGACAGTTTTCAACATAAAAATACAATGCAATATCGTCACATGATTTATCAGATTATTACAAAACATTATTTAAAATCCATGTATTTGTCATACAGTATGGGAGACGTGGTCCATTATTGGAACAAACGTTTCAGAGTCACACATCTTTGTAAGGACATCTGTCGTTCCTTTGAACACACTTCCTCTAGGGAATTCTCCCCACAGTAGAAGCCAAAAACGTGTCTTCCCAGCCTTCTTTTCAGCTGGGGCCCAGCCATGTGACCTGGGCTCCTTTGAAATGATGCCTTAGCACCAGACTTTGTCTGGCAAGTTGGTAACACAGGAAGCAGCTACCACAGGAATCCATGTGGAAGATAGAGACGGATCAATCCTGGGTTTAGGGCCAGCTGTGACAGAGATTCTAACAGTAAGATTTGAGCTCCACCTCAGTAAGGTGATCGGCAGTATCTGTGCCTAGAATCAGGATCAGAGCTCTTTGATGCCCCGCGGGATGCCTGGGGCATCGGTCCTAGCTGTTCGACCTCTCAGCTTGGTCCTCCAGCCCTTCTGGAGAGTCTATGAGCCACCCAGTATCCTTTGACACATTCCCTTTTTGTCTAACTATTTAGAGTAATTCCTCTTGATTGCAGCTAAGAACCCTGCCTGACACAGCTTTTTCTCTCAATTCTTGCAATGTGTCTATGGGACTTTTAGAAAAATCTGCTTTTGTGATAATTTGAAAAGCACAAATTTGAGGCCTTTCTTGACTGTGAAGGCTGAGCCCAATTGCTCTCCAGGCATTGTCTCTAAGAGAGGACTTGGACAGAGGTGAGTGTTTAGCACAGTATCTTAATACCCATCTAGGGCCATTGTCATAGAACACATGGGAACAGGCCCATCTTTTCAAAACTCACCCTGTGCCTTAATTTCACTGCAATGAAACATCCCCCAGGTTGTTGCAGCTTGCCCAAAGTGGCTTCTCCTGACGCAGCTCAAGTCCAAGTGTAAAGGCCAAAGTCAGACTCATATAACCTCCCCTGCAGAGCTGGTGGGCCTCATGTCATCTGATGAGCAGGCAATGCTTTGAAGTCTTCGAGAAAATCTTGGAAGAAAGCAAGAAAACAAGCCGGGCACAGTGGCTCACACCTGTAATCCCAGCACTTTGGGAGGCTGAGGAGGGCAGATCATTGAGGCCAGGAGTTCAAGACCAGGCTGGCCAAGATGTTGAAACCCCATCTCTACTAAAAATATAAAAGTTAGTGGGTCATGGTGGTACATGCTTGTAGTCCCAGCTACTCAGGAGGCTGAGGCAGGAAAATCAGTTGAATCCAGGAGGCAGAGGTTGCAGTGAGCCGAGATTCCAGCCTGGATGACAGAATGAGACTCTGTTCCAAAAAAACAAAACAAAACAACAAGAAAACCCACATCCAGGCTCTGACTAAGAGGGATTCAGCTAATGGACTAATACACTGTTGTCATCAGGCGCAGTGACACTATGAGACATTTGGAGCAGACGTTGTGTATCTTTACATCATATTTTAGCTTTTAGGTGGGCCCCACACACTATCCCATCCTGAGACATGTCGGATAACACGAACTGTAGTTTGGCCCCTTGACCTCCATTCTCCCATCTTCTGGTGTCAGCACCCCAGTTTTTCTTTAAGAAACTACTTTCCTGCTTTGGAGATCATCTGACAAGACCCTTAAGCATGGTTGTCTGCTTTTCCCTAACCAAGAGATGGGCAACTGCATTCTCTTTCCCAGGAATTTAGAATCTTTTTCAGAGTGACAAAAATAATTAAAAGTGATTGGAGGGTACATCCATGAGCTCAGACTAATTTCTGCTGCCAGCTGCCTGCGGCTGCCCTGGGCTCCATCCATTCCATGCTGGAGCAGGGACTGTGCTTTCCATCTGTGAGCTCCCCATGGCCTTCCCACAGAGTGTGTTTTTACTGAGGTAAGCACCAGTTAGTTACCATGGTTTGCAACCAAAGTCCCTGACTGATAGACACGTTGTTCTATGGAGAATAATTCCCTTAATTAAGAGCCCATGGATGTTTCTGAGGCAGAGTTGAAAAGGTCTGTGACTCAAAAAGAACCAAGAAGATATTTTCAACTAAATTTTTCAGCAGAACAGATGCAGATGTGGGGTGATGTTCTCCGTTTGAAGGCAAAAGCAAAGAGCTGCAAGATTCATTACTAAATAGTTTTCAAATTTACCAAGTGCAAAGCAGCTCAAGAGAGTGGCAATTGTGTGAAATACCTTGTCTCTAATGACTAATTGGACCTCTAGGATTTTGGCCTGCTCTGGCAGCAGCAGGAAGGATGCAGAATGATGAAAGCCTGACCATCTAGGGAGTGAGGCTGAGTTCCTGGCAGCTGACTTCATTAGCAGATTCACAGAAAGGGTGTTCTTCATGGTCACTCTGCCCCAAGGCAAAAGCTGCTCTTTGTCAAGCTCACTGTAAGCCTATATGCACGTCTCACTGCAGAAGGGTGTCAAGGTTGTCTTACCGAGTCCCAATTATACAATCTCCAAGGCAGAAGCAGATACAGAAGCAGAAGCCCTGAAAACATTAAGCTATTTTCCAACTTAGCCAATAACTTTGATACCACTCATATCACAGCTGCAGAAAAACATTCTATCCCTTTGCGAATAGCTTTCTGTCAAAGAGCCATGTGCTCTTACAGATGAGGGAATCGCTGAAGCAGAGCCTGCAGGAGATGGCAACACCACCCATGTGCATTCAGAGGGAACACTGTGGAGAGGAAGAGAATTTCTTAGAGTAATGTGGGTCTCCCCAACCCCAGAGAAATGACTTGTTTAGGTATTCTGTTACATTCTCTCCTACTCAGGCACTTTGGCCTTGGAACAGATTGATTCTTACCAGGTTGCCATGAGAAACAAAAGACAGTTAATAGAATCATGTCAGGATTATTAGTGGCATCTTTAAAAATATACCTCATCGGCCAAGTGCAGTAGCTTATGCCTATAATCCCAGCACTTCGGGAGGATGAGGCAGGTGGATCACGAGGTCAGGAGTTTGAGACCAGCCTGGCCAATATGGTAAAACCCTGACTCTACTAAAAATACAAACATTAGCCGGGCATGGTGGTCCGCGCCTATAGTCCCAGCTACTCGGGAGGCTGAGGCAGAAGAATCTCTTGGATGCGGGAGGTGGAGGTTGCAGTGAGTAGAGCTCACGCCACTGCACTCCAGCCAGAGCAACAGAGCAAGACCCTCTCTCTCTCTCTCTCTCTAATATATATATATATATATGTGTGCACATATATATACACATATATATATATACACACATATATATATATATGCCTTATCTCTCTATGTTGTGTTGTGTGATGCCTTATATATTCAATGTGAAACACAATAATCATGACATCTTCCTATGAGGTAGGTACTAGTATTATCATTCCTATGGGCTAAATGAGGATGATGAGGCACAGAAAGATGAATAACATTCACCTTATGTTATACAGCTAACAAGTTCATGTAGCCGAGGTATGAATATGATGTAGGATAAACGCATGGGCCTTTGGCTTCAGAGGTTGTACTCTTAACCCCTAGAAAATACTGCCCCTCAAAAGCTTTACGGGAAGCTTCCTGGAAAGCATGCTGTTAATGAAAACATTTTTAATCCACCAGAAGATAAATGGAAAGTAGCTTGTTCCATACTCCATGATGTTTCTTGGTCTGTTTTCTGTTTAGGAGTAAAGGATTTAGGATGCTATTAAGAATTCCTTAAGCCAAAATTGGCCAGTCATTCTTGATGTAATCAGGTTTTTGTTTTTTTTTTTTTTAAACTTATGTTCTGTCTATTTCAAACTACCTCTTCTGTCAATTTCTTAGATGTGACAAGTTATATAAATGGGGAGCAATGCAGCCACATCTCTGGAAATGCTAAATGGTGCTAGTTCAAGTACGTTGTCATTATTAAGCAAAGTTGCCACTCACTGCACCCATCAATCTTCCACCCTCTATTCAGACTTCTGTGCCCGCCACCTACAGAAGAGAAAATGGGAATTGCTTTAGCCACGTTATTAAATCTAAATTGGACAATAACCTGGAACTCTACTGGTGCTCAGTGGGTGACAAAATATTTAATGCAGTTTTATAAAAATGCTCCCTAAACATTGACTTAAAGGAATAAAGTTCACTCTGCTATTTTGCCCTTGGAGGTATGTAATATAGGTCATGGATGGTGGTGTAGATCATGGTGAGATAAACTGGATTTGGACATGAACAAGCTGACCTTGGATGTAGGTACCATGCCCTTCACCTCTTATGCCTTACACAGTACTGAGCAAACAGAGGCATTTTATATGTGTATTTGTTTATCTGCAAATAAGTTACTAGCAAATTTCTGGATTACTACTTAGCATAAATATTCCATGTTCTATATGGTAGTTTTTAGAAAGTGGGAAACTAAAAATAATTTAGTGTCTTTAAGGAACAGGAACTAAATGTGAATCAGCCAAGCTAGCATGATTCTAGGATGTATGTCTTATGAATATTAAACAGATAAGTGCTTATAGGTAAGGTATGATTATTAGCTTTTGGAAAGCTATGCTATTGGCCTGACATACTGGTGAGAGTTAGAAATAACTTTCTGGGGTGACGTATGGACTTGGTCTTATAATTTTACTGTCATTTTTTCCGGGGAGCTGTCTTGCCTTTGGCAAGCTGACATTGCTTGACAGACTACGGGCACAACTTGAGCAGGAAAAGATGTCAGTTTCCAATATAAAAATATACTGGGTAAACCTCACACAACATCCTTCCTGAAAGTACACAAGAGGCCAGGGACTTATTGGTCTGTTCAGTTCTAGCTCCGTATTTTAGGAAGAAAAAGGAATGACTAGACTATGAAGGGAAGGCAGGAAGGAGGGCTCTGAATTTAAGGGATGGAAAAGAGAAGCTGGATAACAGAAATGTCTGGGGGACTTCTAGACTTTACTCTTTTTTTTGACAGGAAGAAGATTACCTACTTTCCCTCCATCCCTACTGAGGGAAATAAAAGGAGTTAGTAAGCATAAATGCTGACAGATGAAACGTAGTTTGACACTGGAAAATTACTTCCTGACAACCAGGGAGTGAGGTATGTTAGTAAAAGAAAGAATGAAAGTCTATGGTCAAGCCAGACAACCATGAAACCCAGGACACTAAGGAATTGTGTGAAATCCACAAAAATAGGCTGCAGCACCCCTTTTAAAAGTCAGAAAGAACTTCATGTCCTGCAATCCTAAGAATCAAGACCTGGCCTCCAACTTTCCTGAGAAGGAAACAAGGCAAACAGAAACATAAATCCCCATGATTTGTTACCCAAGTCACAACTGAAGGAGCACTCAGAAACTCCAAAGCTGTCACAAATATATTCTTAAAAAAGGCATAACAAATATTTATGGCCTCCTTGCTCTGAGCTAGGCATTAAAAGCATTATCTTTAATCCTCACAGTAAACATACAATATCAATATTATTATTATTATCTCTATTTTATAGATGAGAACACTAAGGCTGAATGAGGTTAAGTTGCCTAAGATACAGTTGGCACGTGGAAAAACTAGATCTTGAACTCAGATCTGTGAAGTAAAAAGGGTTCCCAACTTATCTGAACCTCTGCAGGGTCTGTAAGTTCTTTTGGAAGTGGCCTGTGACAGTCAGTAACCATGCAATGCTCACTGTACTAGCACTAAGCTTATATATTTCTTCCAAGGCTAGGAAGTTTTACCTAATGCTCACTGCTCAAAACCATCAGTTAGTTTTGAATTGATGAAGCTACTTATGATCTAAGTGTTTAAGTGGAATTTGTCTAGAATATTCTAAACTTAAATGAGTGAACAAAGTAACAGTTGCGAATAACAAAGTAACTTCCTGCGTCACTGTCTGAAGACTGCAGCACTGCGGAAAAATAAGGCAAAATGCCTTCCAGTTCCTTGGTGTGAACTGGAGATCAGGGCGTCCATCTGAAGAGATGACCTTGGATATTCAATGAGAGGAGTCTGCAGTCCTCAGATCTCTAAACCAGGGGGTGGCAAATTATGGCCCATAAGCCAAATCTGGCCCACAGCCTGCGTTATAAATAAAGTTTTACTGAAACAGAGTCACATTCATTTACATATTATCTGTTGCTGCTTTTGCAGTACAACAGCAGAGTTGAGGAATAGCAACAGAGTCCCTATGGCCCAGAAAGCCTAAAAAATGTACTATGTAGCTCGTTACAAAAAGTTTGCATTTCCTCTGCTCTGAATGTCTTTAGTGGCAAAAACAAATAAACAAACCAAAAGCAACAATAACAACACAAGCTTCCTGAAGAGTAATTGGAAGACCTAAAACTTGGTGTGAGAGAGCCACAAGTGAGAAAAAAAATGACAGGCAAGGACCTAAAGGTAGTGAGAAAAAAAAGGGATGGGAAAAAAGAAAAAGTAGCCACAAAAAGTTGCAGTGGCAGTGGGACACCAATGACTGTCCCCACAGTGTCAGGTGTGGCCACTATCCATGAAGCATCTGCTGTATTCCAAGTACTTTCAGGTACATTGCCTGATGGAATCTCTCAACAATCCACATTTGTATTGTCATTTAACAGATGAGAAAACAGAGACTCAGAGAGCTTGAGTAACTTGTCCTGAATCAGCAGGGCCAGAAATCAAACTTAACAGGCTGATGCTGAACCCACTCCATTCTCCTGCCCCAGTACTCCAGCCATCAGTGTTCATCCCCTGCTCAAAGGATGAAAGCACTATACTCTTCACTCATTCAAATGATTACCTGACACTGGAATTTTAATAGTAATTATCTACTTTCCATCTGGGTGAAAACTTGGTGACAGCTAATCATCTCTTTCAGCCATGGTGCATGCTAGTGTTTCACTGACACTCCTGAAATAGAGCATCTTGGAGGCTCTGTCAGAGCTAGAAGCTCAGCCTCAGGGTCCCAATTAGCAATTAAGTTGTATGGTTCGAGGTTTGCCCAATCTAATGATCTGCTTCTAGGAAGCACAATCAGCTGGTGCTAATGTAGTCACTGTAATATCACCTCCCTCTGCCTGGAGCAGGCACAAGGCTGAGTCCAAGGTGGTGTTGCTGAAAAGCTGCAGAACTGCAGACCTTGAAACTGACTCAGCTTCACCACGGAGCAAGCCTGAGGGCATTCATGCAGGAGGTGGGTGGGGAGCAGCACCCAGGAGGGCACAATGAGCTGCCTGCCACGACCAGATGCTCTGGGATCTGCTGTCTGGCTCAACCAAGTTCACGGGGTGCTTAAAGTTCTGGGCACTGTTGCAAAGAATTAGCATATATCAACTCTTAGCCTTTGATATGGGTATTATAATCATTCCCCTTTGACAGACAAGGAAATTGAAGGAAACCAAGGTGAAGTAACTACCCCTGGGTTACACCGTCAATAAGTGGAGGGACAGATTACAAACCCAGGCAGTTGGGCTCCTGAGGCCAAGTATGAACCCCTGTGCTGCAACTGCCCCTTCCTTCCCTGCCCTTCTAAGAGGCTGTAAGCTCTGCAGTGGTTAAGAGTCTAGATAGATACAGCAGTCAACCAGGCCTGCTCTGAATCCCAGCCCTGTCCTTTCCAGATGTGTGAACTGGGGCAAATGATTTAACCTCTCTGAACCTCTGTAGTTTTCTCCTTAAAATGGTTGCCTGCATTGACAATGGCATCTACACCTAGAGCTCTGGTGGAGGGTAGAAGTGACGCAGCAGCCATTTTGCACACATGATACTTGCTGACTCATCTTGTGGTGTGAGAATGCAGTCTGGTCTGCAATGTTCCACCTTCCCCCTGGATCCTCCTTCATCTACTCTGACTCCTGGGCCAGGGGTGTGAGGGTGGCCCCGTGACAAAAGGCAGCTACCCACACCACATACCAAGGGCAAAGGCAATAAGAATGGACTAGGGTCTCCATCTTTCCCTGCGGGGCTCCAGCTCATGCTTGGGGCTTCACCTAGTCCTTGCTCTTCCCACTTCACCTCCTTCTTCCCTTCCTGACCACCTGCCCTCTGGCCTGCAGGCTGCAGCATCAGACATGAAGGTAGCAGCCTTGCAGAGAGTCCAGGCCCTGTGACTGTGGAAGGTCAAGTCATACATATGCATGTGTATGTGTACATCTATGCATGTATATATGCGCATATATGCATATGTATAAACACACACACCACCCCCCCCACACACACAAACACACGTGGATCCACTTTTCTGATTGAACCCTGACTAATATATCCTGGCTTGGTTACTTCTGGAATAGTTTGCTGATTGTTTGCTGTGCAAAAGCATTCATCATTGACATTTTCACTTTCTTTTCTTAATAGCACTTCAGTGGTTGGAAGCCATGACCAAGGCCATCTATGATGAATATGATGCTAATGAGTAAAAATATTCCATTGCAGCTTCCATTTACTGCATGCTATTAAACCCTAGGCGACAAGTTTTTCATACATTATTTTATTCAATCCTCATTATTTGTTAACCCTATGGAAGTAGAGTCTTTTTTAAAACGTATAAATAAAGCAATAGAGGCTCAGAGAAGCCAAGTAACTCACCTCAGAGGATAATACAAGTGTATATGACTCAAATACAAAGTGCTTATCACTTATAGCGTCTCTCGCTATAAGTGATCCATCCAGAACACAAGTCTAGAGCTAAATGCACATTTATGTAAAACTTTAACCCCTCTTCTTCCAGAAATATTAAAGCACTTTAAAAGGAGAATATAACAGGAGGTAGGATAATTAGGGATAAAAATAGAACAGGAAAAAATTAGAAAAAATAGATGGTACCAGGTACCTGTGGGTTGTGTAATTTAGGTCTACATAGGAGATTATACTCAGTAGCCTAAACTCCTATAAACAACCTTTCCCCAAAAATAGGCAACCAAAGAATGAATCCATTTAAGGCATGTTGTCATGTTTTCTTTTAGGCTATGCATACAATTTATTCTCATAGGTAACAGAAAAGCAATAAATGAGGCATGAGAAGAGAAGAAGGTTTGCCATATTTTAGGAATTGGAAACGCTGCTATATTAAAAACAAAACTACAACTTGATCTTTTATCATTGCTAAAAATCATTTGTGGATCATTAAACTCTTCTTGTCTCTGGTTTCTCTCTTAAATGAGGGAGAATAGTATACTAATTAGGCTTAAAATGTTACCATAAAGAAAGCTAGGTTCCAAGAAATGGGTTTCCTATGTCCAGAATCTTAAGACCACTATTTCATAGCTCTAGCCTATGAAAACTATACACAACCCTATTCACTTCTGGCTTGAGACAGAAACAAACAAACAAACAACTCATCTTGATGGAAGAATGGAGAAAATCGCTACCATTCAATGGGTTTATCATACATTCATTTATTTAACATGGATTTATTGATCACCTACTCCATGCCAGGCACGGTTCTAGATACAGAGGATACAGCAGTGAACAAAGATAAAAATCTGTGCCACCATGGAGCTCACACCCTGGTCATGTGATTTCTGCATTTGGAAGAATCTCTTTATTATAAATATGATTCTGACATACCTTAGTGAACAAAGTCAATGTTTCAATAATAGTAACATGTTTGTAGTACTTTACAGCTTATACAGAACACTTTCATGTAACTATAGCATTTATTTCTCAAAAGAACCTTAGGGAGTTTGTAAGAAATGTGACAGACCCTTTAAATAAAGACACAAATAATATTATGTTACCAAAAGAAACATGAACAAAGGGGCATGAATAGATATTTCTTCATAAGAAAAAAAACCCAATGACTAATAAACATGAAAAAGTTTTCAATTTCCTGAGTGCTCAGGTGCATGTAATTCACAGCTGAAAGGTAAAAATTTTTACCTGCGAAAGTAGGAAAAATAACAGGAAAAACAAGAGATTGTGCTGTGTAAAAAGATTGGACCCTTTGAAACAATAATTTTCTCTTAGTAGGGAACAATCAGAAATTTGGTTTTAAGTTTTAAAATAGCAAAAAATTTTAAAGCTCCAAGTTACCCATTACTATGAAACCTAAATTAAGGACCTAACATTAAAAAAATTATATAGAGAGACTTTCCTTGAGGCCACTAGTCCATGCTGTCAGGCAGAGTGCCTTTAGAATCAAAGGATTCTAAAATGTATTTGGATCCTCCAAACATGTTTAAAGGCCCTGTGCAATGAAATGTCTAAGGGGCATTCTACTAAAATTGTGGTTACCACTGTGCCTCACCAACATGTCAGTTACAAACTAAACATGCAGGGCCAGGCATGGTGGCTCATACCTGTAATGGCAGCACTTTGGGAGGCCGAGGCGGATGGATCACTTGAGGCCAGGAGTTCAAGACCAGCCTGGCCAACATAGTGAAACCCCATCTCTACTAAAAGCACAAAAATTATCTGGGCGTGGTGGTGCACACCTATAATTCCAGCTACTCGGGAGGCTGAAGCAGGAGAATTGCTTGAACTAGGGAGGCAGAGGCTGCAGTGAGCCAAGATTGTGTCACTGTACCCCAGCCTGGATGACAGAGAAATTAATTAATTAATTAAAAAATAAAAAATCTTTAAAAAATACAAACTAAATGTGCAGGACAGGAAATGTATAAATAGGGATGAAATTGTAATTGACAACAAACTGAAATTTGGGATAATTGTTGAATTTTTCTAAGCTTTTTTTCTTAGAATGCCCCATTATAAAAGTCATTTACTTTGGTATCTCCCTACTAGTTTATAATTCTCTAGTGCTTTATCACTATATACATGATCATGATATTAATATTTTTTAAAGTCCTACTATATATCAGACACCATATTAAAGGTATTAACTTCTCACCAAGCCCCCAAACTTACTACAATTATTATCATATCTACATTTTACTGGGGAGGAAAGAGGCTTGAGGAGGGGAATAACTTGCCCAATGTCATGCAGCCGGTACTGGCATAACTGAGATTTAAATCCACTTGCCTAATTTGGCTCTAAATGCCATGTCCCTTAACCATTGGGCCTAATCTTTTACCTTGTATTATAGTTATTTGAGTTATTTGGGGTATCTCTTATCTGTCTAATTCGATCCTAAATTCCTTTAGCATAAATTTTTTCACTCAACTTTGAGTACAATATATTGCATCCAGCTGGCACTCAATAAATGCTTGGTTCATACATGAGCAAGGCTGCAGTTGTTTTGAAGTCATTTCTGACTCCTTTCTTTTACTCCATTTCCAATCTTTCACCAGCCTAAATGAATTCCTTCTTTTTCCCATTTTCCAGGACTTCAATTTGTTTGCCTTATTCTTGTCTTATCCCCGCAGGCCAGACTCCTACAACAGCCTCCTGACCCTTCTCCCTGACTCCAATCCATCCTATACGCTCATCACCCTAAAATACGATTTAGTCGGATTTCCCCAGCAGTTGGTCCTAGACACAAGGCTAAAACCTTCAGCCCTAGAGTGATCAGGTATGGGTAGAGCTCCTGGACCATCACCTTTGACCAAAAGCAACCTCCTATAGTGACAGTCAGTGTAAGCTCAGACTGAGAGCGTTTCCAAGGACATGGGAGTTTCAGTGCTAAAACTGGGAAAGTCCCTGGCAAACCAGGGTGAGTTGGTTATGCTGCATCCTCCACCCTATCTCCAAAGCCCCTTCTCTTTACAGCCATGTACTCTACAAATAACACCATTTTCTACTGGTGCCAGGCAGATTGGGAAGCACGGATTCAGATAAATTCAAACCCTCATTCAAAGACATACAACAGCTCATGCTGCCTCACGTAAAACCTGCTATACTTCACCTAACATTCAAAGCCTCTGGCAGTCTGACCAGGTCGAACCTCATCTTCAACTCCTTTCCATCCTGATCCTCTGCTCATTCTCTAGTTTTTGTTACCCCGTGACGATATCTTTCTCATTTTACTCATTTGCCACCAATTTCACCATCTGGATGGCTTTACTGTTCCCACCCACCTCTCCAGAGCCACCTTCAAGGATTTGGTTAGTGCAAAGCCCCTTCCAAGCCCAAACAAGTTTTCTATGAAGTCTTCGCAGACGACCTCAACTCAGGACAAGTATTTGGACCACCTGTTTGTCAAGAAGACAAGCACATGAGGCCCCTTCCACCTCTGGTACTGATGTGTTGAGCTGATATTTTTCTCTTCCAAAACTTAGTTATCCTTTCCTATGTTTATGTCTTTGTTTCACCAAAATGCAACCTCTCTGATGACAGGTATTACATCTTATATTTACGTCTCCCACGGTACTCAGTAACTTCTCCCATATTTCTTACACACAATGAAAATGCAATCAATATATGTTTTCAGATAACTGATTAATACTGTCCTCCTCACCCACACCCCAACCGTGTGAGGAATTCAGCAATCCTTCCACACAGATAAATTCTCCATTTGTTTTTCTTGTGGGTAAATTGCCTTCTCGTTATTCTGCCTCCAGAAACTTAGCTCTCTTTAAATAAACGCCTGGTAGGAGGACAGAACTGAGAGCAAAATACAAACATTTCCCTTCCCTGGTGAGAAGAAAAGGGCACTGTCATAGCGCAGGACGATAGTGGGGGGCTCACGGGAAGAAAATATAACAAAAACGTAAGAAACCACCTTTAAGAACTTTTGGAGAAGGAAAGAGCATTGCAAATATAGAGAATGATAGAGAAAAGGTAGGGAGAAAAGAACTCACAGGAGAGGAAAAAAACAAAAAAGCTATCTGTTAGAAGACAGCCAGAGAAACAGAGTCCAGCACAAATGCTCGGCTCTACCCTGGGAGGAGCAGCCTGTGTGACCCGCCTCCAGGAGGCGCCTCCTCCATGCAGACAGCATGCCTCGAGAACACATTTGGGGAGGCCCTTCCTTGCCCAGACAGCATGTGGCCCCAGTTAACAGGCTGAAAGCAGGTAGGGTGAGCCAAAGGAAAATTTCCTTCAGCAACATAACCTCAGCATTTGTCTCTCAGCCAAAGAAATCAAGTTAGACAAAGGAAATTAGGCAATAAGTTTAATGTGACTCCAGCTGCAACTGCAAAATAAACCTAATGTCCTCTGACTCTCCTTCCCATGTGCTATCTGGTTTGCACAGTCCACTTCTTTGGGAGGGTATCAAAGAGGTGTTCCGCAGGTACATGAAATCTTTTAAACTTAGAAGTCAACTGCCCGCTGGTGTTCAAAGAAGCCCCACCGCCAGCAGGATATGCTCAGAACTGATGTCCAGGAGTGTTGGCAGATTTGCAGGGATGCAGGCCACACGCCTGCCAAGTGCACACTTGTAACCAGTGACAGAATGCACAATCTGTTGCCCTGGCGCAGAGTAAGGAAGCACTGACCTCGGACTCTCAGGTTCTATGTGATGAGATCAGGAAATCAAGGGCCAATGTGAATGTTTGTGAAAACGTGTAGCTATAAAGAGAGGTCCTGATTAACAGGAAACAGTTTTATGTCTATGAACATGCGTCCCGGGTGGTGCCAATATTATATATTTCAAGCACTGCGTGTGCAGTTAGAATGATAAAATAGGTGCAGACTCAAGTCACCAAATAGGTGAACATTTGGCTGTGTCACCTCAGGGGGACCAGAAGGGGTCCTGAGCCTGTGTTGTCTCCACTTCCTCCCCCACTCACATTCCAGCTCCAGGCCCACTCCTGCCAGGGTTGCAGGGCCTACCACCTTTGTTTCTGTGGCTCTGGTGTGGTAGATCTGGCCAGAGAAATTTCTGATTCATGGGCTTACTCTGGCATTGAGAGCAGTACCGGAACCATCAGAATCAGAATTCAAAACACAACTGGGGCAAAAAGCAAAAGCCACCACCTCTCTGCTGGTGATGCCTTTACCACCCTGGTAAAGAATGGGATTGTGCCTAATCACTTTGTCGCCACTACCTACTATGTCTCCGGCACACAGCAGGGCCCAAGATGTGGTTTGTAATGACTGAATAAATAAATGTGGAACAAGATAAAAGTGTAATAGAGACAAATGAAAATTTCTGCATTTGGTTGCAAAGATCCAAAATTTATATGTTTCTAGTGGAGAAAATGTGCTAGCATTTCATAGAAAACAAATCAGGGGCCAGATGAATGCCCCAGAGAAACTGTCACACATATATACAAAGACATACAGTGTCTGAAATAAAAATTACAAACCACCTAAAAGTCCACCAGCAAAAGAATATACCATCAATTATAGTATATTCATAAAGTGGAATACTATAAAGCAGTGAAAATGAATAAAACAAACTACACATTTCAACATAGATAAGTCTAACAATTATAATATTGAGAAAGTTGCACAATACACATAATACAATTCATACAGAGCTAAAAATACACAAAAATTTTATATATATTATATATCATATTATATATCATGTAAATATATATGCATGCCTTAGAAATGCATCTGTATATAGTGAATAGGAAAAAATGCATGGAAATGATAAACACCAAATCGGGTAGTTGTTGAGAGGGGAAGGAGATACACAAGTATTAGCTATAGTACTTTTGTTACCTTTTGTTTATATTAAATATTGTACTTTTTTAAAAATTATGGACATTGTAAATTACTATCTACTCAAACAGACTTAAAAGTGTAACACAGGAAGCAACTATTTACTATAATCCTAGTCTTTTTAATGACTCTGATGTTTAATCAAGAAAGATCCAATATAAGGTTTTTAATTACTCACTGAATAAATGTGGTAAGATATTAAAACCTCATGCAATTGCTCACAATGTTTCTGACACACAAGCTGTATTCAAGGAAAATGTTATTTAAAAAATGCAAAGTTTTGCATTTACTTATAAAACTAATCAGCCTTAGATATTCCTGCTCTGATGGTTTTCCAGGCAGGAACATGTTTAGTTCTGGGGCTCACATGTTTGCAGGACATGGACAAGCATGTGTCAAGGGAAGGGTGGGTACAGAATTGGTCAGGTCATTGAGATTTTGCTACTCATGGGCCTAAGGATGTGGTGAAGAGCCTGGGAATGCTTATCTGGTATTAAGAAGGCTTACTTGGAGCCAATAACTTTCTTCAAACATTTGAATGAATAAGTGAAAGAACTATCATATGAGAGTGTAGATCTATTCTGCATAATTCCAAAGGCTAAACATGTTAATGGCTAGGAGGAGGTAATTTTTAATGCAGTAGAAAGAAGAATGTCCTCACAATTACAGGCATCCCAGAAAGAAATGGACTGTTTGTTTAGGTAGTAAGTTCCCTGAATTAGCAATAATCAAGCAAAGGTATAGAGAACTCCATTTGGGGATGCCAATTGAACTTTTTGAGTCCCAAAGTCTTATCTAATTCTATGACTCTAAACCAGTGTTTCTCAAACTTAAGTGTGTATCAGAAGCCCCTGGAGGGCTTGTGAAAGCCTAGACTGCTGGACCCAACTCCTAGAGTTTTTGAGGCAGCAGCTCTGAGAGTTGGCATTTCTAGCAAATTCCCAGATGATGTTGATGTTGCCAGTCCAGAAACCATACTTTGAGAACCTCTGCTCTTAAAAAAATAAAAAAATAGTTAATCAGAAAATCTTGTGTTTTTTGGTGTTTTGGTAAGGCCATTAAAATGCAGGCTCTTCCCTGAGTTACTTACTGCCTCCAAATAGACTTCCACTGTAGTCTTCTAGAGGGAGGTGATCATTTTTATAGATGATTTCTTGAAAGGCCTTTGTAGGAAGCCAAGGCTCTTTGCTGTACTTCAAGAATATAAGGACCCTGGGATTCTTTTGAGATACTGACATTAAATTTCTTTTGAACCATTTTCACTTTGTCCTCTATTTTCTCCATAACCAGTGGCCATAGTTTTAAAATAACTGGTCAGAATTAGAAATGAGTCTGGGTCCAAAAAACAGAGTTGTTTGACCCACAGAAGGATATGACCTGGTATAAACCACATTCACGGAAAGGCCTGGTGACGCCAACTAGCCACTGCGCCTGGAATGCATCTTTGTCAAGCATTGCTTTGGGGAAGAAGATGGAAGTGCTGAGAATTCTCTTCTTTTCAATTCAAAGGGGAAAAAAATGTAAAAGATGGATCTTGAACCAGTTCCATGGGCAGATAAAAAAAGTTTAGACAAAAATGTTAAATCACACATTTGTCCATTAGTATCTGCTTTCTTCACTCAACAAATGACTATTGAGCTTCTATATATACCTGGAGCTATGCTGAAACCTAGGGATACAGTTGTAAATAAGACAGGCAAATGCCAAAGATATAAAGGCATATAATCTATGTCAGCTAGGAAGAAAAATACAGCAGGTGCTTAGTTAGAAAAGCCTATGTCTTTCACACAACCTCGCTTGGTGCTTATTTTTTGCCCAATGCTAATGCTGAAAATAAACTGCTTACTCTGGCCAAGGCAAATGATCAATGATAGAATGGGTTACTGTGATTCACTTCTAAGCTGATTTTCTTTCATAATTTGGGGGGGAAATGCAGCTATTAGTAGTAAAGTCCCCACAAATCATTTCTAGCTCACTTGAAAGGCTCAGTTGCATAAGAACATGTTTAAATAAACAACTTAGAATACAGAGTGGTTAAAATTGTGTGCATATGTAATCAGCAAAGCCAGCTTTTTTCATGCGCAGCCCAAACTTGTATTTTAAAGTAAATGTCTTCTGAAGGCCACAAAATGAATCTTAGGAGGTTTGTTTGAACAGTTTCACTGCTAATAATTTTTTTAAAGTGTCAGTTCTTGAGGCTTAGGCTATCTTAGCCGAAATAATCCATCTAAGCTTCCCAATTTTAGTCATTCTAAAATTTAGTGATGAAAATTAAAGGTGTGCAAGAAATCTGGGAGACAGAGTTTTTGTATGAAATATAATTCTAGTAACTTTTGGTGCTGTCTGAATTAAGTCATTATACAAAGATTTCTGACTCACAACTATAGCTAATAACATCTCCCACTCATTCCACAAACTGACCACCTACTACTGGTGACCATCTTTTACCACTAACTGACCACCTACTACATGTCAAGTGCTACTGAACACTATGTACCAAGCACCTTGTGACATTGCCTTAAAACTCACAGCAAAGCTAGGAAATAAATAGCATCATCATGCCCATTTTACAAATAAAAAAATTGAAATTCAGAAAAATTAAGTGACATACCCAAGGTCATGTCACTCAACTCGTAAGTGGCAGACTAGGAACTTAACACCAAAGCCTTTCTCTTTACTCCATGGTACTGCTCCCCCAGTAGCCCAGATGGCAGGTTTGATTTTGTGTGGATTAGCGAAAGATGTTTGTTCCTCAGGGTGTTTTGCTATCATATGCTAGAAAGCTGGCATAGTTGCTACCCGCATCTGTATCTATATGTAGCTATCTACCTATCCACACATATCTGGTAACTATGATGAGAAGAGCGCCCCTGTAACTGTGCAAAGGCACAACTTGAACCACCTTAGGCAGCAGTCCTGATACCATGTTGCAGCCCTGACACTGTGTTGCAAGACATCACAAGGACAAATCATGGCATAAATCATAATCATTTCTACTCATGCACCCAGGACAAGACCCACACAATGCACACTGGGATGCTTGTGGGTGTGGGGAGCCGTGGGGGCGTTAGTGACAGACACTCTTAGAAACAGGCATGAAAAGCAGCGTCTTCAGGCCAATCAACTGTTATGAGCAGGATCACAGGCTGCTGTGCTGGTGTGTGTGTGTGTGTGTGTGTGTGTGTGTGTGTACGTGCACACTTTCTTTGAGGAAGAGGAGGAGGATTATAATGCACAAATTAGAGGATACGCAATGTGCAACTTCAAGGGAAAATGTCTCATAGCTTCTATGAAATGGTCACTGGTGATGTAGCTATCCTAATAAGCCACAACCATCACTCTTTGCCAAAGGGCACCTGACTCCTCCTTTCTTCTCCCTCCTCACATCCTACAATCCGCACTACCCAAGGATGACAGTCATTCTTCCCCTGCTTTATATAGAGGCCCCCTCTAGAATCCAGAGAGACACATTCATAAGCTGCAAGCCATTACTCTTCACTGAATATAAAGTTAAATTCATTTATCTCTATGTTCAATGAGAAAGGAAAGAAAATTAAGCAGGAATGATGGCACAATGGCTTCAAGAATGGTGTATTCAAGGTCAAAACCTGCCATAATTGAGTTAAAAAATAATAAACGAAAATATGCCTGCTCTGCAGAATACGGTCTAGCTAGAAGTCTTCATTAAATGTTCCAATGCACACAATGCGTTAGCTGTGTGTTTGTGTGCTTGAGATTCTGTGAGATATCCTGTAGCTCATAAATACTGAAAAGGGACAGTTACCATAGTAACTAAGTGCTATTTAATGAATACCAAAGAACTGAAGCTCCAAGGATGGTTTTAAATTGCCAAAACATGAGTTACTGCTGCTGCTGTGGGCTTGCAAGTAACTGACATGTTACTCTCTCTAATAAGATTTTTAACAAGTTGGCCGATTTGGCTGATCTCTGTCTTGACCACATGATACCACAAGATTCTGTCTTAACGCCACATGAAAAGCATGTTCCTGATTTCTTCCCCTGACTCTTAAGTACCAAGACATTCTATAGAAATGGGTCAAACATTCAGATAGGGAAAACGTCCTTAAATTTGAAGCTTTGACCCAAGTAGTGAAGCACTAGGACACACACCTCCGTCATAAGCAATAGACACTGGCTCAATGAGCCGTCAAGCTGAATACAGCAGGCTCTTTTATTCCCGAAAAAGGTGAATGCTCCCTTTACATTAAACGCAGTTTGTCCTTTATTGTGCAATGGCACGGAAGAGCTATTGCAGTTGATTTTTGCAGGAACTTTTTACAGGCTAGTGACGTCTTAGGTAATCTTTCATCAGGATGTCCAAACCTTCCCTACTACGCCCACTCCCAATTCTCTCTTGCCATCCATCACCATATGTCAAATTCCTCACCTTGGAATCATCTGGCTTTTCACAGATTTAAAGGGAAAAAATAAGCATGGCTGCCCTGCTTTTCTTTCCACTGGTCTCCCCTGGTAACTTTAACATGGTCCATTTTTAAGGCTACAGATTGTGTGGCAAGCATACTTACGTCTACATGCCATTAATAAGTAACAGGAATTTTAAAAATGAAAACATCTCTGTACCACGAAGCCAAAAATCATTAGCAAATGCAGTTCTCCAGAGGCTGGCTTCTTCTTACATAACCAGCAGCTTGAACGGCCTGGTTGGAGCCAACTGAACTCAGTGTGGGCTGTGGGCGCCCCCTTCAGTATCTAGGGTGCAATGTATGTTGCTTTCCTTTTAGAAACTAACGAGTCAGCTGGTCAATTATTTTTGCTAAAAGAGTTTAAGGAAATTTTGTAGGAAAATTTTGGCCAACATCTAACGGTGTGGTGAGACAAAAACCCTACACATTGCCAGCCTACATTTAATGTTAAAATCAGGCAGGTAAAATTTAAAAGGGAAGGCTTTCTTGCAAGAAAAAAAACCCTATGGATACATTCATTTATTCAGTTGATTAAATGACACTTCTGTACCAGGTGAACTCTATTTAATATTGCCCCTGTCTGTGATAAACACAATTAAAAGTGGAGACAGCGCACAACCTCTTTACCTTCTCATTTCCTTCTACAGCCTGAACCTGTTCCCTCTGTCGTGCAATGCCCAGCCTTAACTGCTTCTTCCCAGAATCCCCAATCAATGCCTTGGTTTACCTCATCTCCATGTTTAGTCCTAACTCACAGGGCCAAAGACTTTATTTACTCGCCTCTCTTGTCCGACTTCATGTCGATGAACCTCTCTAACTCCACTATGATCTTTCCTCTTTTAACTTCTGTGGCATCTTGTTTCTGCCTCTTGTGTGATATTCTTAATATCCCTTCTGAGGCTGAGAATATTTGACTTTACATCTCCTCTCATAGACAGTCAGCTTCTTAAAGGTGGGGCGTGGCTGTTGTATAAGCTTGACCCTCAGCGTGCGGCTTGCCGAGGTGCTCCTGTGCAGAGTGAATTTGTGAATGAAGGAGCACACAAAGGCGACTCCTTTGGCTTCATTTCTTCTCCCTAAGAGCTCTGCTAAACGCATTGCTCCCAACCTCAAAAATGAAGGGGCACCTAAAGAAAATAAGACCAGCGAGATAGTTCTTCCTCCTCTCCTTGGAAAATCCTTTCTACTTATATTCATCTTTATCCATTCATTCTTCCAACACAGTCATTTACTGATCACATGCAGTAAGTAAAAGGCATGAAATGGGAAGATGTTATTTTTGCTTTTCCTCTCACCATAGCTGGTGCTGAATAAAATCTTTCTAATTTTCCTTTATGCCATTTCTTAGTCTCACCGACCTTCCATGCTGTGTGGAAGGCTGCATCCTTCTCATTCACCTATTTAGCCACATTTACTGTGCTTCTTCTCTATGCTGAATTCAGCTGGGCCTAAGTCATATAGGATCAAGTAAAACAAAACTCGAGAGCATAACTCCTCACTCCTTGAGTAAGGGCTGCACATAGTGACTTCCTTTCCAAAACTACATCATGGAAAGGGGTGGGGAAAAGCTGTATGGTGGAGAAACCTGGCAAATACTACCTCAGCCAATTCCTCCAGGTCAACACCAGTAGTGGTAAGTCATGCTCACAGTATGTCCCTTGATGCGATGTGATGAAAATTGTTCTTTACTTCTGTGGTTTTCCTCCCCCAAACCCACAATCTGAGGCTTATAATGAGAAAAACATCAGAAAAATCACAACAGAGGGACATTCTACAAACTATCTGACCGATATTCCTCAAAACTGTCAAGGTCATCAGAAACAAAGTCAGAGAAATTGTCACAAGTCAGAGGAGCCTAAGGACACATGACCATTAAATGTCATATGGGATCCTGGAACGGAGAAAAACAGGCAAAAACTAAGGAAATACGATAAAGTGTGGATTCTAGTTAATAATAATGTATCAGTATTGGTTCATTAATTGTGACAATGTACCATACTATGTCAGATAATAATAGTGGCAACCAGCAGTGGGGTACATGAGAACTGTCTTGTACTATCTTTGCAACTTTTCCGTAAATCTAAAATATTCTAAAATGAAACATTTATTTAAAAAATGGACTAGACCTCAAGAATATTAATGAGGAACAAAAGGGAGGCAGATTGTGGTACAGGATTGTAAGTGGGTTTGCGGGATTCAGCAGAGCTCAGGCCGCCAGGTGAGAAAAGGCAGACGGTGGCGATGGTAGGGCAGTGTCTGAGGACAGTGGAAAGCTATGGATGATTCATGGACAGTAAGAAAAGGCTAAAAATATTATTGCACTTCAGAAAGGTCCTAGTTGAGGTCATCAGCATAAATTTTGGTCAGGAACAGCCAGCCCAGATGAGCAACTTTCTCATAACAACCAGGCCAAGAATAGAGAAAGCTGGTGCTGCGATCGACCCAGATAAGGGCTCAGTAAACAGTTTCTGCAACAATCTCTCTCTTTTAACATAAACCACAATAAATATTCTTTCTCCTTGAATTCTTCCAGATTCATTATTCTATGAAGCCAGCTCTTCAACAGCCTCCTCTCCTTTTTCCCATATTCTGCAGTGAAAAAGATGAATAATGATAGTGCAAAAACATTCTGATGATGGTTTAGAGAAAAATGTTAAAGGATTAAAGAAGCAAGATCTAGAATAAGTCAAAGGAATCCAAAGGAGGCTCAATCAATTCAATATACTCGGAGAATATTTTCCCACTTCTCAAAAAAATAAATAAACAAATAAATAAAACAAGAAAAGAACAAGAAAAAGGTCACCAGCTTTTTAAAAGAAACTAGAATCAGAGAAATAGAACCCCATGGTTTGTCTGCCTTCCGACCACCATAGGCAAAATAGCTAAGGACACCTAAAAATGAAAACGTCCTGCACAGAATGAAACCGGTCAAACTAGAGAAATAGAAAATAACCATAATAATACATATCTTGTCTTTGTGTAAAACATTTTTAGTTGACAAAGCATTTTCACATGTATCTCATGTGATTCTAACCAAAACTTTGTGAGGTAGGCATAACAGTTGTTAGTGATTTCATTTTACATATGAGAGAGTGGATTTTCAGAGACTTTAAATGGTCTTTGATAGACCTGGGACCAGAACCTACACATCAGGCTCAGGGGCCTATGCTGGTTTTCCTTATGTCTGGCACAGAGGTGTACACAGTTGGCAGACATAGATAAAGAAGAGCTCATACTAGTAAGATAATGCAGAATATGTGTCTTTCCCCCAAAAGACACATATACAAAATATAAGTATTTAATTTTCTTTTATCATTATTGTGATAAATATATTTGATCATTAATTTGATAAGTAATGTCCTTCATAAAGTGAAGGATGGAAATCATACTAGAAATGTGAAAGAACTTATGAGAGAATGCCATACAAAGAAATGTAAAAACATAGAAGCTTTTTAGATTGACCTTCAGTTATTTATTCTTAGACTAGAAATGAGGGAAGCTAAGCAGGTAATATATATAGATCCTTAGAAAAAAAATACACATCTGGATCATTATGTGCTATTCTGAAACAACTGAATAGGAAAGGAAGGACAAGACAATGTTATAGAAATTAGTAGCAAAACTTGTGAGAAAGTGGGCTAAATTTATATAGTCTAAAAACATGACTCAAAGAGACATAATCACAGCCTATATATATCTTCCAAGCAGCAATATGTGGTAAATAAAGTAAGTGAATTATTCACAGCCTTAGGTTCAGGTCATCTCTCTTTGTCCAGTTGTCTAGGGAAGACAGTGCTCTACCCCTGAGCTGGTGTCATCCTTAGAAATTAAAACAACAGACAAAGGCTCGCAAGGCTGGGCCCTGCTGGAGATACACAGGGGTAGGATTCAAAAGAAGCAGCACATCGAATGGCCTCCTAAGACTCTCCATATCGTTAGGAATTAGACTGAAGAGTCTCACGACACAATGAAGTATTTTCATTTTTTCCCTCACCTTTGATAAAGAATGACAGAGAATGAAATCAAATCCAAAAATGCTTTTAGTTATTGGCCCACCTGATTGGAAGACAAAAAGGAATATGAAAAATCAAGAATATTGTAAAGTGCTCTGCTTTGCTATCAGCAGATAGCATAGCACTGAGTCTCATGAAAACACAGCCAAGTTTATGAAGTCAAAGTCACTAGGTCAGGGTTCTCATAGCAAACCTGTCACTTACACTGTTGTACAGCTATAGTTTTCTCATTGTCATAAGGTAATCAGTAGTTGTCTCTCCTGGTAAACCACATTTAAGACACCAAAACATTTAAAAAACCCACTGAGAGCTGTGACGTACAAATTATTATTGATGATTAACATTCGTATGAGGATCCCTGATGTTATGCTTTAAAAACATCACTTTTCACAAATATTTCTTTCACAGAATACTTTTCTCCCTTTGGAAAATTTCTAAGTTTTTGGATAAAAGCTCATGATCTCCTTCAGCCACAAGTTATTTCAAAAGGTCTGCATGGTCCCAGCCCTTGAAGTAGTCTAAATTGTTTGAATTACAGCCAAGATGGCCCTGGGCAGGCCCCTGCTGGGTGTACAACAGCCCTCTGTACAGTGATATTTTAAATATCAGGAGTTCTCTAAACACAGCATGCTCAATTCAGCCACAGAGCAATCCAAATCCAAGCATTTTTTTTTCCTTTGCCTTTCCAAGCACAATTTTTCTACCCTTGGAGAGAAGCTGCCTACATTCGGTTTTATTTGCCTTCAGTTTGTATGCAGGGAGAGGGACCTAGATCATTTGACAATCAGATATTTAGTCCTTAAATGGGCAATACATCCTTATTAACATAAGAAAGATCTTGAGCTGTGTCTTGTTATCTTAAGATATTTATGAAAATAAGATATTTATAATACCCTTTATGGCATTGCGTGGATTGTACCCAGCGATGAGGTGATACGCTGAAGCGTTTCACTGAAGGCTGCCTGCTTGCTATGACTACAGCCTGCCGACCATGTGAACTGGTCCCTGGGTGGGAACAATGGGTACCCACAGAATGTCAAGCAGAAAAAAAACAAGTATTTTCTATGGGAATATCTGGGACTCGTTTTTAGGCTTACAGCAATGGTAGCTTAGTGCTTCAAATGGTCATCGTTTCCCCACGGGTAACCCACAAGCACTTCAATTGAAGCTGGGCCTTTGTGACAATATTAGCCCAAGAAACTGTAGATTTTTGCTTACTGCAATAGAAACCCTAATAGACTTTGAATAAAAGCCTGTACAAGGAGGCAGAAGTCCATGCAAGCACACATACATGCAGACTATTAAAGCATATAATGGGATCATCTCCACTATAACTGCAAAGTTCATGAAAAACACTATCCGGCTGCAGGTGCTGCCTGTGCTAACGTCCTCTAAGGAGACAATAACAGAGCACCAGCCTCTATTGACTGCTTTCCTGAGTTGGTGAAATTTGCCATACCTACAATATTAACATAGAATTATGGAAATTGGAAACAAAAAAGCTGGAGTCTACTAGGAATGATAGGCTGAAGATGAACTCAACTGGAAAATTTGGCTAACTGAAAGTGACATCCTTTGTGCTGGAATTTTGCTATCTGAAAGCTTTAAAAAGGCTGTAATTATTTTGAGTTTTCAATTCAACCCTTTTCAAACTAAGCCTTTTATTTCCTTTGTTGCTCTGTACCTTTCTTCCATGTGAACTCGGGAGTTTGCCAGGCACTGAAGTGGTAAATTCATATTGGTTTTATATACAGATCCATTGTCAGATAATGCAACACAACTTTTGCATCCTCTATGCCAAGAAAAACAAAGGAATATTTGCACATCAAAACCTTTATCTTGTGTACAGGCTCAAAATACCTGAGCACAGCCAAGTAAGTCATCTAAGGAGAAATGGCTGATTAATGTCAAAGCATTATTTCTTTGCAAGTTAGTACATTTTCTCCACGATGAGGCCAAGGAATACAAGAACTTAGACTTACCTTGTGGCTTTTGGGTCCCAAATCACGATGTCAGCATCTGATCCTACAGCTATTCTTCCTTTTCTTGGATAGAGATTAAAGATTTTGGCTGCATTTGTGCTTGTGACTGCCACAAATCTGTTTTCATCCATTTTACCACTATGCTGTAAAGCAATTCAAAGAATCATTCTAATTATCAAATATTAAAAAGTATCCTATCAATGAAATGACAAGACTTGCATCTCTTAAACAGAACTTCACCTAATTTCTTATATTGTGGACCATCTGAGGATGCTGATAAGTATTAAACAGTCAGAATGCTAATGATGGAGATGATGGGGTAACACATGGAAGCCTGAAGATGACTTTTCAAAAACCCCACTAATTAGCATCCCCACTAATTCTTCCTCTTTATCCTAGAATCACACAAATTGTTATAGGTGACAGCTAAATTTTGGTAATAGTATTTTCAATTCTCATTTAAAGTTTGACATCACCACATTTATGATCTGGCTTATTTATTACAGATCTAAGATTTATGAGATAATCATATAGGCATTAAATAGAATATTATGGAGTGAGGATAGGTGACAACACTTTTTTTTTTTAGTGGAGTTCTGCTCTTGTTGCCCAGGCTGGAATGCAATGATGCAATCTCAGCTCACTGCAACCTCTGCTGCCCAGATTCAAGCAATTCTCCTGCCTCAGCCTCCTAAGTAGCTGGGATTATAGGCACGCACCACTATGCCTGGCTAATTTTTTGTATTCAGTAGAGACGGAGTTTCACCATGTTCTTCAGGCTCGTCTCAAACTCGTGACCTCAGGTGATCCATCCACCTCGGCCTCCCAAAGTGTGGGGATTACAGGCGTGAGCCACCATACCCAGGTGACAACTCTTTTAAATCAGCTGACAATGCTTTTATTGTTTTGTTTTGTTTTTAAAGAATATTATAGAGCAAAGATAGGTGACAACACTTTGAAATCAAGTGACAACGCTTTTATTTTTTTATTTTGAGACAGGGTCTTACTCTGTTGCCCAGGCTGGAGGGCAGTGACGTGGTCATGGCCCACTGCGGCTTTGACCTCCCTTGGCTCAGGTGATCCTCCCACCTCAGCCTCCCAAGCTTTAGGTTGGTGCAAAAGTAATCGCAGTTTTGTCATCACTTTTAATGGCAAAAACTGTGATTACTTTTGCACCAACCATTAGCTGGGACTACAGGTATGCCTTACCATGCCTGGCTAATTTTTGGTAGATATGGGGTTTCACCATGTTGCCCAAGCTGGTCTGGAACTGTAATCCTAACAGTTCTGGAAGCCAGGGCAATCCACCTGCCTTAGCCACCCCAAAGTGTTAGGATTACAGGCATAAGCCACCACACTCAGATTCAACCCTTCTGAAAAGATTAAAAAATCAACTCAAGAGGTTCAATTTTATGGAATTGAAGTTTTACATGAACCAACAATTATGGATAGTTTATTGCAGGATATTTTAATACAGACAGAAATCAGAGCGATGTGGCTCCTCTAAAATAAAAAAATATGTTAGGGGCTTATCCCTATTTATGTGGTAAGAGGGTACTTAAGGTTTATTTAATAATCAAGGAGTCCTTGCTTTAAAAATGACTAAGAACCATGCCCTGAAAGTAATATTCCCATAAGTAAACCACATTAATGTTTCATAAAATAACATGGTTTTCTATATATTACTAAGAACTATTCAGTCACTATAAAGCCATTTATGCTCTTGGGAACTATATAGATTATGAAAATCTGCTATCATAAAGATATTCATTGTAATAACACAAGTTCAAATGGAAGGTTCAACTGTTATCAAGAAAATCTAAGTGAAGAGAAGTCAACTGGGATAGTTCCAGCTGGGGTGCAGGAAGAGGGGGTAAGGAAAATAATCAGCAGAAGATGGGGCTATAGAGGTGTTTTGAATATCTAATTGGAAGCTAATGATTCAACTATCATACAATAAGTAATGGAGACAAGTAAGGGATTTTTGAGAGAACAATAGCACAAACAGAACTTTATTTTTGAATGAGAACTCCCATTCAAAACCTATCCTCACTCTATAATATTCTAAACAAAACAATACAAAACCATAAAAGCATTGTCAGCTGTTCTCAGTACAGAACAAGAGTTCTTGTCCTGGAGTAGAGAAGATATTGTAGCAAGTGAGACCCCGGAGACAGGGATGAGCTGTGAGATTACTGCAAAGGTCCAAACAAAATATGAGCCTCCAACTAGAATAGTAGCGATGAAAAACGAAATAAGGAGGTGCTTTGGAAATAAAATTGACAAGACTTGATGAATAATTCATTAGAGTTAGAAGCATGTGGCATGTGTAGGGTAAAAGTAATCAAAGAGGATTCTGAAGTGTGAGATACAATTAATGTATCATTTGAGGGAGGCATCCTAGGATATGGGTGAGAAGGGCAGGACAATGGGGACCGGAAGTCTAACCAGGCAAGTCCTCTCTGCTGGTCTTCACAGCTCCACATGTCAACTGGCTGGACAAGTTAACACATAGACATTTAGTCATATGATTCTTCTTTTAGTCATGCACATTTTAAAATTCTTTTTTCACAGACTTTATTATTTTTGCAATGTCATACAGAAATTTTTAAAATATGATATCCATGGGTTCTTTAAGAAATGTCATCAGGTGGGGTACGGTGGCTTCTCAACACTTTGGGAGACAGAGGTGGGTGGATTACCTGAGGTCAGGAGCTCGAGACCAGCCTGGCCAACATGATGAAACTCCCTCTCTACTAAAAATACAAATACTAGCCTAGCATGGTGGTGGGCACCCGTAATCCCAGCTACTTGAGAGGCTGAGGCAGGAGAATCTCTTGAGCCCAGGAGGCAGAGGTTGCAGTGAGCCAAGATTGCACCACTACACTCCAGCAGCTCTGGGCAACAGAGCAAGACTCCATCTCAAAAAAAAAAAAGTGACATCAACAGAGATTTGATGAAAAGGAAGTATAAACAGAATGAATCTCCTTCGTGTATTATTTTATTTATTTATTTATTTTTGAGACAGAGTCTTGCTCTGTTGTCCCAGGCTGGAGTGCAGTGGTGTGATCTTGGCTTACCACAACCTCCGCCTCACAGGTTCAAGCGATTCTCCTGCCTCAGCCTTCTGAATAGCTGGGATTGCAGCCATGTGCCACCATACCCAACTAACTTTTATATTTTTAGTAGAGATGGGCGTTACCATGTTAGCCAGGTTGGTCTTGAACTCCTGACCTCAAGTGATCCACTCACCTTGGCTTCCCAAAGTGCTGGGCTTATAGGCATGAGCCACCGCACCTGGCCCCTTCATGTATTTTCTATCATTTCAAATATTTGTACCAGTGACACATGAGGTATTGAAATTCAAGTACGTGAGAAATCAAGAAGATGGGCTATGTCATTTCAGAGAATTCAAAAATAACCCTCTTTGTACAATCTTAATTCATCCCCTAATGTCTCTGTAAAATGGTGCAATGCATCCTCTAAACTAAAATAAACTATGCAGACAGAGAAGATTATTTCTTTGCTGATGCTATACTGAGGGGTGGAATGGTGGTGGAGGTGATAGTATTACATTCCTAATATCCTCCCTAATAAAAACAATCAAAAAGCTTCTGTATGAAAATTTGTGCCACTCTGGTCCTCAAACGGGCAGGATCCTGGCTAAAGAACTAGGCAAAACAAGGTTGGGATGTGTGAAACCCACCACGCCTTTCTCCCATATTACTGACATCCGGTCTTCAACACCATTCACCCCATTGGGGATCTTGGTAAAATCATCCTTCCCAAGAGCTTTCTGGCAAGTGTTGAAAGTACAGTGATCAGTCCCTGTTGTGGTTAGATCACCACTGTAAAATAAAAAAACATGAGAGTGATGGGGTGAGTATACAGAATACATTAGGAGGAAACTGTCATAAGCTTTCCTAATCTCCTGGCTCACTTCTCAGCTGCAGTCAGAAAAATGCAATGGAGAATGAGCAGTTTTTTCAAGAACATATTTCGTACCTCTAGTGTCTCTATTCTAGGAAGCACCTTCAGAAGACACATTGATAGGAAACATGGTACAAGACGGGTTAGGAAGCATGAGTTCTAAGCTCAGCTCCATCACTTAGTAACTCTGTGATATGCGCTTGTCTGAGACTCTGTTTCTCACCTAGAAATGAATAGTTACATGTACTTGATGAAGATAACTTCAGAATCACCAGCAATAATATAAGAGAAAATTCCTCGTCAGCAGAATACTCCACAAAGACATCACCATGGTGATCTTCATGAATGGAGGGCAGTCCCTAACCACATGGCCACACTGGGATGAACAGAGGGTGAGATTAGCTGAGGATGCTAAAATCACCAGGGACAGGAATCCTGCTTTGACTTGGGAGTAATCTTGGGGATGCTGAATCATGAGAGAGGAAGGAAGCTGAAAGAAACGGGTAAGTGAACGCTTGTATGGTCTGTCATGATACATTCTTAGCATGAGACTGACTATCTGTGAATGGCAAGTGTTGGGATGTCCATTGGGATGTCCATGAATGGTCGGATTTTCTTTGCTCTTTCTTTCTTTTTTTTTTTTAGACAGAGTCTTGCTCTGTCACCCAGGTTGGAATGCAGGGGCACTATCCTGCTCACTGCAACCTCTGCCTCCTGGGTTCAAGTGATTTTCATGCCTCAGCCTCCTGAGTAACTGGGATTACAGGCATAAGCCACCGTGCCCAGCCAATTTATATTTTTAGTAGCGATGGGGATTTGCCATGTTCGCCATGCTAGTCTTGAACTCCTGGCCTCATATGATCCACCCACCTTGGCCTCCCAAAGTGCTGAGATTACAGGCATGAGCCACTGCACCTGGCCCAGGAATGGTAGAATTTTCAAGGAAAATGATCATACCTTCCCAGAAAGTAACAGTGTTACGTACACAACAACTTAGTCCCCACATTATATCAGCTTACAAAATTCAACAATATTCTGAGAAAAAAAAAGGCATAACGAAGAGCCCTGGCTTTGGGCAACAACAGATGAAAAAAGTCAGAAAAGAGTAAAGTTTCAGTGAAAATGATCTGATTTCTCTGAGTCCAGAAAAGGCTTTGACAACATGTTACAGCATTATTAAGTCAGTGTTTTTTGCTCTGCAGATGAGGGGTATCCAGGGCCTGTCAGGCCAAGTAGAAGAGAATATTGGGAGGTCAATGGAGGGTCCAGATGGGAGGACGAGCTCCCCTCCACCCAAACCTTCTTTTGGCAATATGCTTCCCAGTCATCTGCAAAATGATTACTTAGCCAATAGATTCATGAGGAAGTCGGGCGTTGAAGGGTCTGGTCGCAAGGGTGGACCCATGACATGGTGGGCTGCATGGTGCCATTCTTTATTCCAGTAGTGAGTGCCATCTGTGCCAAGACTGGCTGCAATGGGTTCTCCATAGACCACCTTCCCTGGAAAGATTAAAAGAAGCATTCATCACTTTAATTCACTCTTAAGAAGATCATCTAACAAACACAGAAAAATTAGACTTCTCTGCCCTAGCAGAGGGTAATCTCTACAGTTTAGCAGAATTCCAAACTATAATTTACTTTTGTGAACAGGATTTAAAAACCCACGATGAACATAAATATGAATGAGAAAGAAACCTCTGTAAGTGTAAGCTGTTCATATTTTAGATCCATTTTTATTGCCATATAGCTTAGCAAAAGCTGGCCGGTACAAGAGCCATTCTAATGAAATCTTCTCCAAAACCCTACCAGATAAATGCTATTGTTATCTCCATTAAAAGATGAGAATAAAGCTATGGAGCGACAACTTCTTAACATTTACCTCACATACACTCCATGTGGCGTGGCGGAGGTAGGATTTGAACCCAGGCATATTGACTCCAGTGGTCCTAACTTTTATGCTTTACTACCCTGATGACAGATAATTATTAGGTCATATGGAATTCAACCACAGTATATCTCTGCTGCAAATGAATTGATAACCTTTTCACACCCTTGAAAAAAAGAACTTCTCAATAAACTTGTATTAAATGAAAGAACACTCAGATAATAAAGTCTTAGCCAGAAATGCATATTTTAAAAATCATGCAAATGAGGCCATGAAGAAAAAAAGCGTACAATGTTAGAAAAGTTAATAATGCACAGTGAATTTGAATTTAAAATCAGAATCCTATCTCTGATTAGCATTTGTCAGAATAATAGGTTTGCTGGCATCAACCTGATCATATTCAGGCAATCATTAAGGAGTGTGCACAATAAAGAGATGCTGGCATACCAAATTAGTTCATTCTGGTTCATCAGATGATGAGTTTTAATGAAAATCCTGATATATAACTGAAATTAACAGATTTCCTCAGAGAGCACTGACAGTGGATGGCCACCAGTTTCCTGAGTCATATCAAATTGGAACGTGGCACCCTATTATTTCATAGATCCTTCTCCAAACTAGCCATCTTCCACTGGTTAGCTTAGGAATTTGAAAAATCATGAAAGCAAGGCTCACTGAAGCCTAAGAACTTCATTTCTTAAGTAACCAAGTATCAGTAAAAGTTCTCCCCTAGGGACTTAGCTAGATAGTACTCTACTAGATAGTCCTGTCTCCATCTGGATTCTTACTGCCCTATTCCCAGAAAAGGAGAAACATCATTATCAGCTCTTTCTGAATACAGAATAAGCAGCAATCATTTTTAGTGGATGAAGAGGTAATGTACTATCTACAGGAGAGCTGGGAAGATGGATGCGATATTTTATTTGCAAGTATGAAGAGACCTTCCTATTCCAAGGGAACGCCTTACAGATGCTTGGACAATGAAAACTCAGAGACTTGATCTGCAATCACTTTACAAGTTGCTGACTCAGGATTTTCCACGGTGCTTTATCATTGAGGAAAGATCCTTATCACATGTTCTATTCAATCACTTGGCCCATCAAGGTGATATGGGAATATGGTTCCAAAAGTTCTACAATTTTAACAGCACTCAGGAAAAATTGAAAGTGTCAGCATCTACCGGGAGTTTGCCAGGACCGCTTTGAAACCAGATGACAGGTAATTTCCTTGGAAGGGCTTAGCTCCTTTAAAATGTGACAGGCCACTTTAGTGGTATATAGAACAAGCTCTTCATTAACTGGGCTATTTTCAACTTACTCCCCATTTAGTATCTGTTAATATCCAAAGTAAAATTTAAAAGGTAAAATTTCTTAACTGCATATTCTATTTCCTATCTCACAATTTCTAAGGCATTTTCAAAGGACTAAAAAGCATGCAAAAACTAAAAAAAGGAAAGGAAACAGAAGTCCTGGATAATCCATAAATTGGATAATCAAACTGGATAATTCAGCATAATTACGGGTTCTGTTAGATTTGGGCTAAAAATAAAATAACAATAAAAATAGCTAACACATGCATACCATCCTATAGTTTGCAAAGCTCCCAAATACAATCTCATTTGACCTTCATAGCCACCTTCATGCTGATTTGACAGATGAAGAAATTGATGATCAATGAGAGTAACTAATGTGCCCAAGACACACTGGCACTAAGCGGCACAGCCAGAATTAGAGTCATAGTATTATCATATCACATGCACTATGTTACTAGGAAAAGTGCCATTTTTTATTTCTTGGGAAAGAACATGTATTTCTAAATGTTTAAGTCAACCGCAGGCTATTTGTGGATGTGGCTGAGCAATTTTCCAATTTCACTTACTGGTTTCATTTACTACACTTAGATGATTGGCAATGAAAAGTGCTCTGTCTGTCCGGAGCCTGGTCCTATCCTGATTACATTCACAACTGGAGGGTTTCAATAACCCTTAGGAGATAAGAACATCTTCATCATTAATCTCCTACCACTGTCTTAGCAAGCTTCACATTAGGTTATAGCTTGTCTACCCATAGATGTTCTCTCCTTATTTCTCCATTTTTTGGCTCAAAACAAAACAAAGAAAAGACTGCCCTTTACGAGGCAACCTCCCACTTAAATGAATTTCATCCTTTGAGAGATTCTCAAGATTTCCCAGTAATGAAGCAGGTCAAACCAATCCAAACTCCCCACTGACCAGACAACTCATTTATTAGATGACGGTGATAGAGCAGATGTTAACACATTGTCTGGATCTGCAAGCAATGCTTTATTGAGTCCTGAGATCTGCTAAAGAACGTTGAAAGAAGCAGAGAAAAAGCATAGGCATCCAGGAGCAAAAGCACTGGCCACCAAATAGGAAACCAAACATGTTTATAGAAAGAAATCTTCCTAGGCAAAAGGATAGAGCCAAACTTTCCTGGACTGTATTTTGATTCAAAACATTACATTTACAAAGGAAAAAAAAAAAGAATTGAGAAGGAAAATACACAGAAGCAGCTTGGTAGAATGGGTAATACAGATCTAGGTTCAAATTTGGATTTTGTTACTTTTTAGCTGGTGACATTGTGCAAGGTAAGTCATTGCTCTTAGCCTGTTTTTCTCATCTGTGAAATGGGATCACAATGTCCCTCTAGTGTAGCAATTTTGTGAAGGTCAAATAAATGAATATTTATGAAATTACCCAGAATCTTCCTGGTACCCTGAGTCATTTCATGTTATGGGCTAAATTGTGCCCTCTGCCCAAATCCACATGTTGAAGTTCTAACCCCTGGTACCTCAGAATGTAACTATATTTGGAAAAAGGATCTTTATAGAGGTATTGAATTTATAGTGAGGTCATTAAGGTGGGCCCTAATTCAATAGGACGGTGGTTCTTATGAGGAGAGGAAATTTGGACACATACAGGGGAAGATAATGTGAAGACACAGGAAGAAGATGGCCATCTACAAGCCAAGGAGAAAAGCCTGGATCACATCCTTCCTCCACAGCCCTCAGAAGGAGCCAGCCCTGTTGTCACCTTGGTTTTGGACTTCGAAACTCCAGAACTGTGAGAAAATAAATTCCTGTTGTTTAAGCGGCCCTGTCTGTGGCACTTTGTTACAGCAGCCGTAGAAAAATCATACACTCCACAAACATTAGTTTCCTAATAGCCACCCAATTCTATTTAAAAAATTTTTTTTTAATGGCCAGCTTTTAACGTCTATGTAATTGGATATAATGTAAATCATCTTGTTCTAAATTTAAAGGACCATGGGATGTTCTTTTTTTTTTTTTTTTAGACGGAGTTTCACTCTTGTTACCCAGGCTGGAGTGCAATGGCGCAATCTCGGCTCACCGGAACCTCCGCCTCCCGGGTTCAGGCAATTCTCCTGCCCCAGCCTCCTGAGTCGCTGGGATTAGAGGCACACGCCACCATGCCCAGCTAATTTTTTGTATTTTTAGTAGAGACGGGGCTTCACCATGTTGACCAGGATGGTCTCGATCTCTTGACCTCGTGATCCACCCGCCTCGGCCTCCCACAGTGCTGGGATTACAGGCTTGAGCCACCGCACCCGGCCCATGAGATATTCTGATGTTCATATGCAAGAAAGAAGAAAGGCAGCCTGGCCAATATGGTGAAACCCCATCTCTACTAAAAATACAAAAAATTATCCAGATGTGGTGGTGCACACCCATAGTCCCAGCTACTTGGGAGACTGAAGCACAAGAATCACTTGAACCCAAAAGGTCGAGGTTGCAGTGAGCCAAGATGGCACCACTGAACCCAGCCTGGTCAACAGAGTAAGATTCTTTCTCCAAAATAAAATAAAAAGAGAAGAAAGGAAACTTGAGACTCAAAACCACTTTGACTAAGTGGCACATTGATTCTGCCCACAGCACCGGTGCCTAAGCGTCAGTTCATTGCATGTGAGTAAATGAAATTTGGTGTATTCTTGTTCAACACTGCCAATCAGGACCCAGTGTGACCACTTGGGGAGAGAGGAGCCACTGTGTGGATTTTTCTCCCCATCTTTTAAAACACAAGAGAAATATAAAGGGGACAGAGTTTACATAAAATGGAAAATAGGAATTCTAAAGCCTCTGCTGATAAAAAGAGTCAAACTCTGTAAAATAGTTGAAGCGATTTATTCTAAGGCAAATATGAGTAAGCAATGTCCTATGACACAGCCCTCAGGAGATCCTGAGAACATGTGTCCTAGGTGGCTGGGGCACAGTCTAGTTTTATACATTTTAGAAAGATATGAGACATCAGTCAAATACATGTAAGCTATACATCGTTCTGGTCTGGAAAGGCAGGACAGCTTGAAGTGGGGGCTTCCATGGTACAGGTAGATTTAAAAGTTGTCTGATTGGCAATTGGTTGAAAAATTATTATCAATAGAAAGAAATGTCTGGATTATAATAAGGGGCTATGGAAACCAAAGTTTTATCATGCCGATGAAGCCTAGAGCACAGTACCTAGCATGCGCTTGGCATCCAAGAACTTTGTTGTTTATGAAAAGCATAAAGCAAATATTTGTTAAGTTCAAATGAAAATCATATTTTTATTATAAAGACAGGAATGTGGACATGAAGTAGAGGTAAACTTTATTAAGACAAGCTAAAACAAGTTTAACTGCAAACCAAAACAACAGCAAAGCAGAGCATTAACCATTTCAGACAAAATGGGAAACAAGTACTGACAGCTACATAGCGAGTAGAGCACTAAGTTAAATTGCTGTGAGAAACTGCCATCATTCTAAACAAATCACAGAAAGGTATTGAAAAGCATTGAAAGCAATGGCAAAAAACGCAATTACTTTTGCACCAACCTAATAGTTCCTCAACTTGGACTAAAAAACACTTAAGCATGTAATGGACATACTTTGCAAACTGTCAAAGGAGCACAGCTTTCAATGGCTTGGACCATTGAAAATTTTCTTCTCTTTCTAATCTGCTTTTCACTTTTTATTGCAGAATGCTTAAAGAAAATATCAAGGCATGATCAAAAAGAAACCTCAGGCTTTGGATGCACTGAACATACATTCCCACCTCTTCTTTCCCAGTTCACATAAAAATCCTGGTGAAGAGAGACAAAAAGGAAAGAATCCACAGTTTCACTGGGGATGAAAGAAGAATCATGGTTGGCCAGGGTTTTGGTAGATTTTAGGTATATGGAATGCAGATGGGATGGTAATAATTCATAAAGAAAAGTTAAGGGAATGACAACCTGACTGGAAGGAGTCGAGGGAGTCATGAAACGCTTTCCTTGTGGGGCAGAAAAGGCAGTGAAGGGGAGGGGAAAAGGAGGTCTGGGTCTCTCAACATTCACCCTCAAGTCTGCTGGGAAATGAAGCCTCTTAGTTGGTGTTGATGCTCAATTGAGACCCCCGCACCTTAAACTGAAGCTCTTCAGTGACCATGCCCCACTTGCATTCACACACCAAGTTCAGGAAACAGACATGCTTGGTGGCAGAGGAAATCCATGCCCATTCCCACACTGACCAACTGAACTGTCCTGTCAATATATGGACAGCCAAGGATCTCCAGATGTTTGAAGAAAACACAAACAGCGTGCGCGTGTGTATGTGCGTGCGCGCGCGCGCACACACACACACACACACACACACGGGCCAAGAGTTTCAAAAACTGAAAAATTGGCTGGGTGCAGTGGCTCATGCCTGTAATTCTAGCACTTTTGGGAGGCAGAGGTGGGTGGATCACCTGAGGTCAGTAGTTCAAGACCAGCCTGGCCAACATGGCAAAACCCATCTCTACTAAAAATACGAAAATTAGTTGGGCATGGTGGTGGGCACCTGTAATCTCAGCTACTCAGGAGGCTGAGGCAGGAGAATTGCTTGAACCTGGGAGGTGGAGGTTGCAGTGAGCCGAGTGCCATCTTGGGCAACAGAGCAAGACTCCATCTAAAAAAAAAAATCCTGAAAAACTGAACCAGAAAGAAACAGAGCAGCAAGAGAAACAGAGTAACCAAGGAAACAGAAGAGAATTTTTAAAAAAATCTTCATTAGTATTCTTAGAGAGATTAAAAAGATAGGCTGGACCCAATGGCTCATGCCTGTAATCCCAACACTTTGGGAAGCCGAGGTGGAAGGATCACTGGAACCCAGGAGTTCAAGACCAGCCTGGGCAACATAGTAGTACTATGTCTTTATATAAAAATGAATAAACAAATAAAGTGCAACTCAAAAAAAAAAAATAAGAAGAAGAAGATAATGCATCTGTTGAAAGAAAAACATTAAAAAGAATAAGAAACCATGGGAAAAAAGAGTGCTTAGAGAACAAGAATGTTTCCTTGGAAATAAAGGCATGATTACCAAAACACAAGTTCAATAGAAGGGCAGGAAAAAGTAAACAAAAGTATTTCCCAAAATGTAGAACAAAAATTCAAAGATTTTCTTAGAAGGCTGAAAATAGTTAAAGGACATGGAGGATTATGATGGTGTCCAAGGAATAAAAGAACAGAGGAAATGAATATAGAGGAAAATTTAGAAGAAACTTTTTCAGAATCAAACCTCAGTCATCAGATTGATAAAGGCCTCTGAACATGAAGGTGAATTTTTAAAAGGCCTACTGCTAAATATAGCCTTGTCAGAGGTGTTCCAACCAGAGCGACTCCATCTTGGAGAGGGGATGGGTAAAATGAGGCTGGAACCTTCTGGACTGCAGAAACAGGATGCTGTAAAGAAGCCGGCCAAAATCCACCAAAACCAAAAAGACACCGAGAGTGACCTCTGGTCATCCTCACTGCTCATTACACACTAATTATAATGTATTAGCTAAAAGATACTCCCACCAATGCCATTACAGTTTATAAATGCCATGGCAACATCTGGAAGTTACCCAATATGGTCTAAAAAAAGGAGGAACTCTCATCTCCAGGAATTCCCTGCCCCTTTCCTGAAAAACTCATGAATAATCCACCCCTTCTTTAGCATATATTCAAGAAATAACCATAAAAATAGCCAATCAACAGCCCCTGGGGCTGCTGTCTATGGAGTATTCGTGTTTTTGTTTCTTTACTTCTCTAATAAACTTGCTTCCACTGTACTTTATGGACTCTCACTAAATTCTTTCTTAAGCAAGATCCAAGAACCGTCTCTTGGAGTCTGGATTGGAACCCTTTTCCAGTAACAGTGAAATTTCTGAACATCCAAAATGAAGAGAAAGTATAAAAATCTTACAGAACATGAAAAGTTTGTGATAAAAAGACAAGACATTGTATTGGCATTTGCCTGTTACTCAGTAACACTGGATGCCAGCAGAGAAGGAAACTGTACCTTCGTCATCCAGAAGGAAATGTATTTCTGAACCAAGAATTCCACTCCCATCCAAATCAACCAACAAGCCTGAAGACAAGGAACCGGAAAATTTACCTTTTACACACTTTTCCTTAAAAATTACCTGAGAATCTTCAAAGTAATTCAAGAAAAGGGGAGATATGGAAACCAGGAATCAGTATAGCCAACCCCATTATCTCAGAATGACATCTCTACTGCAGGCTTAGCAAGCAGCTATCAAAAATGAAAGGGAAAGTCAGCAGATTCTCCTCCCACAAAGAATCTCTGCAAGTAGAGCTCATTCTATTCAATAGAAAGCATGATGAAGAAGCTAGAATTCTTCATGATATGGTAAAGAAGGCATGTCTTTCTTTTCTCAATCTATTTTTTAAAAAGCTAATTGGAAAAAATTCAAGAGAAATGAGAAACTTTACAAGACAATAATGGTCTAAATATGTAGCAAACTAAAATGAGGCATGCGTTTGAGTCCTGTTGGACTAAAGAAAACTTACTTGACCTTGACACTTGGAAACTGCTTCTCTGAGAGTTAATTTGAATAACACTAACTTGCACCCCAAGTTAGTGCTATAAATTTGTCTGAAGTTCTCTTCCCACTAATTATTTCTACAGAGAAGATTTCCATAATTTTACACTGTGACAGTTCTAAATTTTAGACTTAACCTATAGACGAAGCATGGAAGACCTAATTATAGTTACAGAGCCAACTGTAATCTGTAAACCCCATCTATGTAAAGATAATGATACAGCTGGTTGACATCTGGAGGAGGCAGTCAGAGAGTACTTAGGGTCTCTAAGTTTCTTTTAGCCTGTAGAGAAGAGATGTCTGGCCGGGTGCGGTGGCTCACACCTGTAATCCCAGTTCTGTGGAGGCCATGGTGGGAGGTTAGCCTGAGACCAGCCTGGGCAACATGGCGAAACCCCGACACTACAAGAAATTTAAAAATTAGCCATGTACAATGGTGCATGCCTATAGTCCCAGCCATCCTGGAGGCTGAGGCAGGAAGATTGCTTGAGCCCAGGAAATCAAGGCTATTGTGACCTGTGATCTTGTCACAGCACTCTAGCTCTGGTGAGATCCTATATCTTAAAAAAAAAAAAAAAGTAATAGATAAAACACATAAAATTAAATATATCATTTGAAATGACATTTATTACTGACAAAACTCAGGAGGTGAGAAGTTTACAAAATTACTCATTTTTCATAGTTGAGAGCCAAGTGATACTGTCAAAAATTATAAATCACTACAAACTTATAGTTTAGGATTTTAGAGGCTGCCACCAAAAACTAAAGATAGATACATTTACATCACAGACTCTAAAGAATGAGCTGAGGGAGATAGAAGATATTTACTTTCCATTTAATACTTCATCATTTCCACTCCCGGCATGTGTTAATCTTTTAATAATGACAAAAATAGCAAAATGATGATAATGTCTTAAATAAATAATTTTAATGTAATGCCAAAAACTAATTAAAAATTTTAAAGCACCAAAGCCAGCAGGACATGATGGCTCACTCCTGTAATCCCAGTGCTGTGGGAAGCTGAGGCAGGAAGATCGCCCAAGGCCAGGAGTTCAAGACCAGCCTGAACAACAAAGGGAGACCTCATTTCTACAAAAAATTTTAAACATTGGTTGGGTGTGGTGGCATACATGAGTAGTTTCGGCTACTGGGAATGCTGAAGTTGGGAGAACCATCTGGGCCTGGGATCTTGAGGTGGCAGTTAGCTAAGATTGTGCTACTGCACTCCAGCCTGGGTGACAGAGGGAAGGTGTCTCTAAAAATAAATAAATAAATAAATAAATAAATAAACCCCAAACCCATTAAACACAAACTTGGTATCCAGGTTTTCCCAACTTTAATCAATTTCTCCTTTAACAGAGTGGAGAGTGACAGAAAAAGTTTGGGCTTTAGGGCCACATAGAATTGGATTTGAATTCCAAGTTTAGCACTTACTAATAAAGTGATCTTTGGCTTAATTTACCAATCTTTCCCAAGCCTCAATTTCATTCAGTCACAAAAGAGTGGTAAAATTGGGCATGAAGCATTATTACGACAATTTTTTATAAGACAATGTATATTAAAATACATTGATAAGAATCTAGTAAAACCTGAAATGAGATAAAAGAGATTAAAATACTACTGTGTGTCAACAACAAACTGTTAGTTGTTATCATTACTATCCCGCTCTTCTGGGTATAGAGCTGGCAATTGAACAATAAAATCAAATTTAATAGCATTGTATTTCTAGGCTACCACAATAGAAGCAATCAATAATTGGATTTCCTCTGTTCTCCTGGAGCCATGATTCTCAGGCTTTCATATGCATATGAATCACCTGGGGTTCTAGTTATAAGTGCACTTTCTGATTCAGGGAATATGGATGGGCCCTGCATGTCTAAGGAGCTCCCAGGCAATGTGGAGGCTGCATTCTAGGGACCACACTGTGAGAGTCAAGGCCCTTGAAGATAGAATGGGCTCCTGACCTCAGGTGATTCACCTGCCTCTGCCTCCCAAAGTGCTGGGATTACAGGCGTGAGCCACCTCAACCAGCCTGGCCAACATGGTGAAAAACAGTCTCTACTAAAAATACAAAAAAATTAGCCTGGCATAGTGGTGGGCGCCTATAATCCCAGCTATTCAGGAGGCTGAGGCAGGAGAATCGCTTGAACCCAGGAGGTGGAGGTTGCAGTGAGCCGAGATCGTGCCACTGCATTCCAGCCTGTGCGACAGAGACTCTGTCTAAAAAAAGAAAAGAAAAGATCAACAACAACAACAGAATGGGCTGGCAATGGTATTTACAGATGGGAGATTTTCATATTGTAAATGTGTAAAACCAAATGATTTCTTATTTAGATTTACCTTGCTCTTTTACATTTAGAAATGATGTTGTATAATAAATGAGTGTAGACAGGGTAGATGCATCTTCTGTAAAAGGTCAGTGTGGTCCAACAGCTCTTGTCCCACTGCACTCCCCAGGGATCTGTCCTTTGGTTTGCTGATGCAGTCACCATGTGAACAGCTGGGCAGAGTTTATGTCCAACACTTCCTCTTTGGGTCCCTGCTTGATCACAGGCCTTGGTCATGGGATAGGGAATCTTTCAGACTATTTTATTCTGGAGCAATGTTGACTCTCTGACAATTGTGCATGAGGGTATTTTCACAAGTATTATACTGTCACAGTAAGTCTGACTCAACTACAATGTTTGGGGTGGTATTTTAAATATTTCATGTTTACAATTCCTTGGGGAAAGTATGAGCAATATCCCCAAAATTACATATGCATTTACTCTTTGAACCAGCAATCCCACTTCTAGGAATCTACCCTCAAGATACCCATTTTGCGGTGGGCAGAAAGATGGAGCTCAACAGAGGTCCACATCTTAATCCCCATAACTTGTGAATATGTTACTTAATGTGGCAAAGGGATTAATAGATAATGATTAAATTAAAATCCTTGAAATGGGGAGATTATCCTGAATTAATCAGGTAGGCTTAATATAAGGGGCCCTTAAAGTGAAAGAGAGAGGCAAAAACATCAGAATAATGCGATGTGAGAAGATCTCAACCCATTGTTGCTGGGGCTGAAGATGGAGGAAGGGGCAATAAGCCAAGTAATGCGAGGGGCCTTGCAAAGGCACAAAAGGCAAGGGCTTCCTAGGACCTCAGAAAAGGATGCAGCCCTGCAGACACCTTGGCTGTAGCCTGGTGAGATCCATTTCAGGCTTCTGACCTCCAAACTAACGTGTCTTCCACAAATTGAAATGGCTTATGCACAAGGCCATCAATGTGGTTTCACTTGAAACAGCAAAAGATCGGAAACAACCCAGATGTCCATCAATAGGGGACTCGTTGAATAAAAACAGTAGCATATTCTGCAATTGCAAAAAAGAATGAGGGAAATCTCTGTATCTAGTGTGGGCTGACCTTCAGAACATATTTTCAAGTGGGAAAAAAAGCGATGTGTAGACAAAGCATATAGTATGCTACCTTTTATGTGGGAAAGAAGCAATACATTCTTATTTGGTAAAGAGAAATGTGGTAAAGATAGGTTAGAAATAAATTAATAAAAATCATTACTTATACTGTATGAGAAGAAGACGCTAAAGAAGGCAAGTAAAATTTCATTGAACATTTTTATGTACAATTTTGACTCTTGGACCAGGTAAATGTTTTACAGATTCAAGAAATAATATTGAATTTTAAAACAATTTACAATAAAATTAAAATGTCCATATTTACTAGTTTTCTGCCTATGATCCGTATTCTAAAACCTTCCCTAGGCTTTTACTTTGCTCCTAGTGGAATTCCATCCCAATGCAAAACAAATACCCAAGATCAAAATACTGCTTCCTGACAGAACTGTCAAAATTGGAGCTTGAGGGTGGGTTAGAAGTGAAAATTTCTGCTGATTTCACTGTTCTTTAATATTCTGACATTATGGACACGGTACACGACTTACCAAGCAAATAATTATAGACCAACTAATCTCATAGAGTTGGCAACAGCACCATCTGGTGGGGAAAACCTATAACCTTAAAATTGCAGCACTTATGAAGGGGTGAAGTTCTTTTACATGTGAGGGTAGCAATCAGAAACGGTTAGTAAGACATTATTAACTTCTATGTGAAATAAGCTTACTCTTAAGATATTGATGGATTACATTTTAAAAGTGCACATAGCTTGCACAAAAGCATTACTAAACCTTAATGCAACAAGAAGAAATTTTGACAACATTTATTTTGTTATCAATTATATACATGCCAAAACCATGCGGTGGGTCATGCTTATAATCCCAACAGTTTGGGAGGCTGAGGTGAGAGGATTCCTTGAGCTCAGGAGTTCAAGACTAGCATGGGCAACATGACGTGACCCTGTCTCTACAAGAAATTAAAAAATTAGCTGGGCATGGTGGTGCATGCCTGTGGTCCCAGCTACTTGGGAGGTTGAGATGGGAGGATCACTTGGGAAGTAGAGGCTGCAATGAGCTGTGATTGCACCACTGCACTCTAGCCTGGGCAACAGAGTGAGACCCATTATTTTTGTAATGAATCTTACAAAAATACAGCCATTTAATTTAAAAAAAAAAAAAAAAACCAGCAAGGTTGAATTATAAGACTGTCTCTGATTATCTGTGTTCCTAAAATTGAGATGACAGAAGCTACCATGGGCCTAAAGTCATTGAGTAAAATACATCTTATTTGTTTTTCATCCTTTCTTTACCAGTATTGGCAAAAGAATTAAATCATTTCTTTGCCCAATGCTTATCAAAAATAGGAGATTTTCTCTTTCCTTTAAGATGAGTATTTATATACTAAGCTAAACTAGGGAACTGAGGCAGTTAGGCAGTTTGGGGTAAAAGTAACTTGGGTTTTAAAATCTTGAAATAACCATCATAAAAATACCATTTGGATAGTTGCTTCAATTGCTCCAACACCCAAGTAGCTGTCAGACAAATCAATTCAATTCAAAAGAAATGTATTGAGCATGTACTAGGTGCCTTGTCCTGTCCTGATTCAGATAGTGGGAGGGGTAGTGGAGCTGCCTAAGAGATAGGGAAACTTCTTTAAAATTAACTGAAGAGGGCTGGGCATGGTAGCTCACACCTGTAATTCCAGCACTTTGAGAGGCAAAGGCAGATGGATGATTAGCAGTCAGGGGTTTGAGACTAGCCTGGACAACATGATGAAACCCCGTCTCTACTAAAAATATAAATTTTAGCTGGGTATGGTGGTGCTCACCTGTAATCTCAGCTACTCAGTAGGCTGAGGCAGGAGAGTCTCTTGAACCCAGGAGGCGGAGGTTGCAGTGAGCCAAGATCACACCACTGCACTCCAGCCTGGGTGACAGAGCAAAACTCCATCACAAACAAAACAAAACAAAAAACAAAACCAGAGAGCTTTGCATTTACCTATCATATTTAAAAGTGGCTGCTAGTGGCATTGAGGGTGGAACCATGTAGCTAAAGGAAATGTCCTGGGGTCCTAAGGATGGAGATAAAATAATAAATAAAACCTGAAGGCAGAGAGGCAGGGATGAAGACAAACAAAAGGGGGGAAAAACAGACACACAGAAGAATAAGTGAAAGCAGGAGGCTGATAAAAACGGAGCAAGAAAAGTTGTGGAAATACACGTGCGCTTTCTCGTAAACGGAAGCAGAGGTTACAGACATTGACTTTCCTCTTCAGCTAACACTGAGTTCTAAGTGAGGTTACATTCAGGAATTACCATCTCTCCTTGCATCCGCTATGACCTTAGCCGCAGACTTGCTCATCACATGCACAATGTAGAGAGGACAGTTCACAGCACTGGCTATGGTGATGGCTCTCAGCGTGGCCTCTGCCTCCACTGCCTCTGGGCGGCACAGCTCATGGCCCTCAGGGCCTGTTATCCCAAGAGCCAACATCTTCTTTGCTCCCTAAAAAGACAGCAGGAATGTGTATATGTGCAACGAAGATTTACTAACGACAGACATCATTATTTTATCATAAATTAAATGCAGCACCAGGCTTTTGATTTGTTAGGTATAGGGCTGTGTGTGTGTGTGTGGGGGGGTGTCCTTGTGAACATGTTTGTGTGGGTATATATATATATATATATATATATAGCGTGTGTATTTGGTAAAAATAATTTTAATATTCTAACCGTATAAGTTAATTTCCATATGCATATTTTGCAATCATATTTTTTTAATTGGAATAGGGAAAAAGCAACCAAAGCAAAAATGGACAAATGGGATCATGTCAAGTTAAAAGCTTCTGCATAGCAAACAATCAGCAAAGTGAAGAAATAACCCACAGAATGGGAAAAAATATTTGCAAACTACCCATCTGACAAAAGATTAATAACCAGAATATATACAAAACTAAAACAACTCTACAGGAAAAAGAAATTTAATAATCTGATATAAAAATAGGCAAAAGATTTGCATAGACATTTCTCCACAGAAGACATACAAAGGGCAAACAGGGATATGAAAAGGAGCTCAACATTACTGATCATCGGAGAAACATAAATCAAAACTACAACGAGATACTGTTTCACCCCAGGTAAAATGGCTTATATTAAAAAGACAGGCGATAACAAACGCTGGTAACGACGTGGAGAAAGGGAACCTATATACGCTGTTCGTGGGAATGTAAATTAATAAAATTGCTATGGAGAATAGTTTGGAAGTTCTTCAGAAAACTAAAAATAGAGCTACCATATGATCCAGCTATCCCACTGCTGGACATATATGCAAAAGAAAGGAAATCAGTATATCAGAGATATATCTGTATTACCATGTTTGTTGCAGCACTGTTTAGCCACGATTTGGAAGCGGCCTAAGTGACAATGAACAGTTGAATGGATAAAGAAAACGTGGCACATACACAAGGGAGTACGATTCTGCCGTAAAAAAGAATGAGATCCGTCATTTGCAACAACATGGATAGAACTGGAGGTCATTATGTTAAGTGAAATAAGCCAGACACAAAAAGACAAGCATTGCATTTTCTCACTTATTTGTGGGATCTAAAGATTAAAACAATTAATCTCATGGAGATATAAAATAGGATGTTTACCAGGGGCTGGGAAGGGTATTGGAGAGGGATGTGGGGGGAGGTGGGAATGGTTCCTTTGTTAAAAAAAAAAAGTTAGAAAGAATCAATTAGATTTAGTACTTGATAGCTCAACAGGAGGACTATAGTCAATATTTGCACTTTTTAAAATAACTAAAAGAGTAAAATTATTTGTTTGTAAAATAAAAGGTAAATGTTTGAGGGGATAGATACCCAATTTTCCATGTGATTCTTATGCGTTACATGCCTAAATAAAAATATCTCATATACTCCATAAATATATACACCCAGTATATACCCCACAAAAATAAACTTTAAAAAGAAAAGGTGAAAAAGATATGAAGTTAGTTCTAATCACATTCTTTGAAAAACAATATCTGTATTTAAGACTTAATATTGATTAGGACAAACAAAATAAAATATTATGGTCCTTATTGAAGTGATTCATTGTCATACTCTGTAATCAGTTCTACTTTTCTTATGGACTGATCCTCTTCACTTGCTCCCCAATCCAACCCATTAAATGGTATTCAATCTGTCATCTCTCTTCTTCAAAATGTTATTTCTTCCTTAAAAAAGGGGCATGAAGTCAAGACTCAGAGTGGTAAAAAGACTTCCTGGTGTCATGAAACTATAGAATAGAAGAGTCTGATTTAAACCCTGGTCTGTTTTTTGTTTGGTTTGGTTTTTACAGCTTACGCTCTCTTCTCATTATTCCTCTCTGCCTTGTGGCCACTGAACCTCAATCTCACTCAGTTTAATGGGACCTGAGCCTAGGGAGACAAAAAAAAGTCAGCTAATATAAAGAGCAAGAGACAGCTCTTTAAATCTTGCAGATGGTGTACCCTTCAGGCATTAATAATGGGACTAACATGAGAAATAAATATCATCTCGATTCCTCCAGAGCACATTTTAATATCCAGTTTCTGAAAAGAGCAGGGCTTTAAACAGCTACCTAATACACTGCTGAAGTCATAAGATGACACTGATGTTGTCCACACTTTGGTATTCTGAATCAGCAGCCTGAGCTTCTCAAAAACAACAACAAAGCCAAAACTGTGCTGGAGGACACAAAGAAAAGTATTTGCGTTTTCATAACAGCACATGTTTGAGATCTAAGAGCTGGTTTGCAAAGGGGAAATTCTCATTCAAATGCATATACTACCTGCATAAAGCTGAGAGCAGGGACTCCAGTAAATGAAGTTGGGAGTTTCTGAGCCACAGAAAATCCATTTCAGAGTCACAGAAAATCCATTTCTGGATTTCTCATCTTCCAATGCATTAAATGAGTTTACCTATGTAGACCCAATCATCTTCACCTTAGGTTATGGTTGCTATCATTTCTGTAGAAGCTTTGGAATGCAAATGCTTACCTCTGCAATTAAGTCTCCATTTTCTGCATGGACCTGGGCAATTGCTCCAATCTCCTTGCACTGAGAGAAGGCTGCGTACAGCTCCAGGTCTCTCACCATGTACAGATCTTTATAGGCCATAAACATCTTGAAAGAGTTAACACCTTTATCTTGCACAAGGATTTTCATTTCTTCTTTAACCTAAAAGGCAGCAGCAACCATAACAACATGTTACTCTAATTTAAATGATAATCTCAACATTCTCTAAAACGTTGCATTTGGAAGAGAAATAAATAAAATACGGACAAGAGTTTAGTTCCACAAAAATGCAATCAAGGCCTTGCTCTTTCTCCCAAGTTATACCCCATTTCATCTGATAAATTGCTGCTGCTCTCATACTTTTAAATCATGAAAAAGCAAAGTACTTTATTCTGTACTTGGATATAAAATTATCTGCATCTGTCTCCTGGTTCAAGGAAATTACTCTAGAAAATGAGCATGAAACCATGTTGGCAGCAACAGAAGCAACCATAGATCCAGCAGGAATGAACATTAATGTGAGGTAAGAATTCCAGTTCAAATCTGAAAGCCACGGGTGGAGTTCTTAGAAGGAGGAGGTAAAAGATGCACATGGACTCAGGCATGCCCGAGAAAGCACGAGCTCAGGTTTTAGCTGTAGAGCCAGCCATGGCGGGCATGGGGACCCATTGGCAGCATCTCAGAGGTGAGAGCTGGAGACCCTGGACCCATTGGAAGCTTAGAGGCCTTCAGGGTTGCCAAGGGTCAGGGTCAAGTTAATGTCAAAACTATCTCAATAATTGCCTTTTTTTTTTTTTTGACAGATTCTTGTTCTGTTGCCCAGGCTGGAGTGCAGTGGTGTGATCTTGGTTCATTGCAACCTCTGCCTCCCGGGTCCAAGTGATTCTCCTGCCTCAGCCTCCAAAGTAGCTGGGATTACAGGGGTGCGCCATCACACACAATTAATTTTGTATTTTTAGTAGAGATGGGGTTTCACCATGTTGGCCAGGCTGATCTCTAATTCCTGGCCTCAAGTGACCCACTTGCCTTGACCTCCCAAACTCCTGGAATTATAATTGCTCTTGTCGGTTAGATTCAAACCTCAATAAGGGTCAAAAATTTCAAAGGAAAAAAGTATAGATTTGACCAAATAAGACTGTTTGAACTTCTATATGTTAAAACATATATACACACATAATGAAAAACGTAAAAGCATAGGATTATTGCTCTTAGCTAATAAAAGTCCTTTCAACTCGATAAGAAAAACATGCTGAAAAATGTTGCCAACAATTCATGGAGGAATTATAAATGACTAATAACACACGCAAAAAATAAACTTCCTACTAACTCAAAAGTACAAAATAAAGCAGTGTAATCTTATTGAGTCAGCAAAGTTTAAGAATGATAATATTACACATGAATTTACTCACTGCTATAACTCTTTATTCCCTTAGTAATATTCCTCCCTTTTCTTGGTGGTGCTTATCACCTGGCATAGCATGTTCTTACTTGCTGATCACCGTCTGCCCCACTAGGATTTCAGCCCCACAAGAGAAGGGTCCTTGTAAGATTCCTAGAACAGTGCCTGGTGTGTAGTGCCCACTCAGTAACTATTTATTGAATAAATTAATTACTAATTAACTAATTTAGGAAAAAAGCACCAAGATACTGGAAATGGGCAAGTGATGGAATGTGCTCCAAGTTAGGTTAAGTGACAACAGCAAGGGACAGAACATGAGACAGTGCACCTCATTTTTTCCCCCTAACAGTTTCAGATTTTTTACAGTGGGTACTTTAGCTTTACAGCCAGAAAAAAAAAAATGCTTGAAACAGATGGGCTTCTAAAGGGGATCATGATCTGCATTGCATACACAAAATATCTTTTGGTCTCTGAGTAGAAGAGCCCTCAGTAATCATCCCTGCCATTCACATCCATGGAGGAGTCTCATTATACAACTTGCAAGCATATTAGCTTCAGCCTTGCTCCTCCAAAAGTGTGGTACCTGAACCAGCAGCAGCAGTGTCACCTGGTTGCTTGCTAGAAAAGCAGAATCTCAGGTCCCACCTGCTTCTAACCTACTACTATGGGTTGACTTGTATGACCCCAAAATTCATATGTTGAAGCCCTAACCCCATGTTTGGAAATAGGCTATTTGCAGATGTAATTTGTTAAGATGAGTTCATGAGCACATGGGCTTTATCCAATGTAACTGGTGCCCTTATGTGAAGTGGAAACTGGGACATACACCTGCCACAGGGAGAACATTATATGAAGATGAAGGCAGAGAATGCCAAAGGTTGCCAGCAAACTACCAGAAGTCAGGAGACAGGAACAGAACATGATCTCCCTCAGATCCCTCAGAGGGAACCAACCCTGCTGACACCTAGATCTCAGCCTTCTGGCCTTCGCAAATGTGAAATGGTAACTGTCTGTTGTTTAAGCCATTTTGTTTGTGGCATTACAGCAGCCCTAGCAAATGAATAACCCCCCTGAACAGACTCTGCAATCTGCATTTTAGCAAGGTTTACCAGGTGACTTTTTGCATACTTAAGTGTGAGAAGTACTGATAAGGACAAACACCATTACCTTTGCTCCATCTTATAACATAAGGAGAATAGGAAAAGGAAGAGAGGAAGGAAGGCACTGAGGGAAGAGAAGAAAAGATGGAAGGAAGGGAGGCAGGGAGGCAGGGAGGGAAAACAAGAGGAAAGAAGGGAGGGGGGAAAGGGAAGGAAAGGAGGGACGATCCCAAAAGCATAAGAGTTCAGACAAGTCACTAAAAATGGCACGTTTGGAGGAAAATTAACTTTAGCTATGGACTATAAACCTTGCTATTATGTTTGCTGAACTATCTGTTACAGAATATTTGTTTTAGATTAACTTGGTGTCTAAAGCCTGAGTTTGTGGAGAGGTGGGACTATAAGTTACTCAAATAAGGTCCTAATGGTGAACTCTTTCTGGTAAACAGATTTCTGAATTAAGATCAATGTAGAAAAACATGTTGCAATTTAAATTCCAAGTAAAAGTTTCTTCCAAAATTCACACACAAATTTATGTGGGAAGAAATCAACATATTTTAACATCTCTCAAAACTGTCTTATCTATCTAAATCATGTTATTTCTGCCATGGGCTGGGTAATTAGTGACATGGAAGGTTGCTTTAAGCTCTGTTATGAAATGATCTGACCAGGTGGTAACAGCAGAGCAGGAAGATCACTCGGTCAAGATACAGCTGGGAGAAGACTCTGGAAGAAGTCCAGGCCTGTCCCTTCTTCTCTAAAGAAGGCTCATGAGTGGGAACGCAGGCTTCTAGTTCTAGAGAATTCTAAATTTAGAATTTCCTTGATTTTTTTTTTTTTTGAGAAATTAAACATTTTTATTGAAGTTCTAACCTGTGGGAAAATACTGTTTAAAAGATTCCAGGGATATTGAATTTAAGAAAAAGAGAAATCAGTATATTAAACATTACACCTAAAGCATTGATGGTTTGTCGATTAAACATTAGGAGAAGCTGTTATGAATGAGCATAAAGATGGATCCTTTTGTCTTTATATTATTTTTAAAACTTAGATTTTAAAATGGATAATACTTTGCAGGATTAAAACTCAGAAGATACAAAAGAATATACATTGAAAAGTCTTCCTGCCAGTTTGTCCTCCAGCCATCAAAGAAGCAATCAGTGTCACCAGTTCCTTAGTCTTGTGCAGCGTGAGGACAAGAGGACAACGGGAACACATTGGAATCCAGGTGCGTTACCTGCTCACTCCACCACGACACTGCCACATGAAGGCTGTAGTCGCAGCAAACTTTGGGATCAGCCCAGCTTCGCCAGGTCTCAAAGGCTTCAATAAGGGAGCCACCTTTCTGAGGAATGGCGAAATCAAGGATCATGGTGGTGCCTCCTGCGAGCGCAGCCTGGAATCATAAGAAGGTTTCAACAAATCAGCCATCAGTTTCCTAGTTAAGTCATTTATCATCTTGAACAATGTGCATTTGTAAGCACTTGGGCAAACTCGATGGGTCCAGGAAATTGCCAAAAGATGCTGCCTATTTAAATGACCTAGAAAGGCATGAATAGACTTTTCATAAACTAAGTTTAAAGTATTAAAACTGCTGGAATTGCTTCTGCAAAAGGAATGCCGTATCTGATAAGATTAAAATGGCTTTGACTCAAAGAAAACAGAGTGAGGACTGTAAAGAAAAATCAAAATGGAAAAGTGAAAAAAATGCACACATTTTTCTTCTTGAGAAGCTATTTTCATTATTATAAAATTCCATTTTATCGGAATCCATTCTGATGAACTGTATCTCTAACTTCCCTGTGGTCCTCTTGGAATCCTGGGAGACTTACATGGTTCTAGCCTTGCCTGCATTCCCAGAAACCTACTGGAGACCCCTTCATCTTAGATTTGCACCTGCCCTTCTGTCCACTGCCACTGCACTGGTCTTAGTTCAGATTGTTCTCATTTCTCACCTTAACTATTGTAAGAGTCCTGATTGATTTTCATCTCCCACTCCCTCCAATACAAACTCCTCATTGCAATGTGAGGGATATTTCCAAAGCATAAATGTGACCAGTTGACTCCAAAGATGAAAACTGAGTGTTTCTCCTGGCCTCTGCACAAACTGGAATTTTCATAATGTGGTCTATAAATCCCTGCATTCTGCTTCAACTTGCAATATACCCCTTGGCATATTATATTACGTTACGTCATGACTAATTTGAAAACTGTTACTACATCATGTGACTTTGACTAATTATTTAAATTGATTTCATTTAAACTAAAATCACAAGATGGTTAATTGTTTTTAATTATATTCAAACAATGCAGGTGAAGGAAACATAGACAGGTAGAATGCTAGCACAGTGCCTTAGACCATGGACCTGGGAGGCTCATGGGCACCAGGGTACAAAGGTAATCGTCATTACTTATTCACTGTGGTAATCTGAGCAATTTCTTAACCTCTGTGTGCCTTTAATTCACCATCTGCAAAATGAGGACAATTGTACCTAAAGCATAGACTTGTTAGGAGGAGTAAACAGGTAATGTATACAGAGTGCTTAGGGTCAGGTACAGTGGCTCATGCCTGTAACCTCAGTACTCTAGGAGGCTGAGGTGGGAGGAGTGCTTGAGCCCAGGAGTTCAAGACCAGCCTGGGAAACATGGTGAAACCCCATCTCTGCAAAAATGTAAAATTAGCCAGGCATGGTGGCACATGCCTGCAGTCTTAGCTACTTGGTAGACTGAGACAGAAGGACCTCTTGAGCCCAGGAGTTTGAGGCTGCAGTGAGTTATGATTGCACCACTGCATGCCAGCTTGGGCAACAGAGTGAGTCCCTGTCTCAAAAATAAACAAGTAAATAAAAAATAAACAGGTAAATACAAGAGCCTAGTACAGAGTTAGATTCATGGTAAGTACTTTATGAGTTCAGCACTACTATTTCAGGATTAGGAACTTTTCCATCATCCCAATATCATGTTATCTTATCACCAGAAATGTGGTCATGTTACAACACAAGAGGGCACAGTGCCCCAGCCTCTCTTTCCAGCCCCCATCAGCCTCCCCCCATGGCGTCCAGACACACCAGATGCCCCCATGTCCTACCTGGTATGCCAGCTCTATTCTACCCCACTTTTCTTGCTTACTTCAATAGATTTGTATTCTTCCTTAAGTTACTTGGCCCCACTCCAATTCTTTTTGCTCTCAAAAATTACACTATTTGTACAGGATCCTGTACATTGTCTCCACCTTTAAATAACATTGCCTTATCAGTAGCAAAACAATACGTATTTGCATTTCTTAAGAAATCCCTATTGATGTAATAAAAATACTAGGAAAAAATTTCCTTGGGCTTTGTATTTTTATTTGAATACAGATTAATCTTCTTACCTTCTTCCTTCTTAAAGTGTCTTCCCAGTATGACAAGACATCCCTGAGGACCAAGGACATTTTTCTAATAGAATGTCCTGTTAATTAAAGCGTTGGAAGAAAGTCCTCTTTTAGCCTCTACTGAACTAGAAAATCAAGCTTAAAGAACTATTCTTTCTATTCTTTCTCTATTAAAAGTCTACCACACACAGGATGTGGAGAAACTAGATACATGGCTGGTGGGAATGTAAACTGATACAGCCACTTAGGAAAACAGTTTGGAGTTCCTCTCATAGTTAAAGATATAGTTACCGTAGGACCAAGCAATTCCACTCCTAGGTCTATAGCCAAGAGAAATGAAAACATGTTCTTGTAAAAACTCATACACAAATATTCACAGCAGCATGATCCATGATAGCCAAAAAGTAGAAACAATACAAATGTCCATCAACTCATGAATGGATAAATAAAATGTCATCTATTCATACAATGGGACAGTATTTGACCATAAAAGGAAATGAGGAACTAACACATGATATGACATGGATGAAGTATGAAAATATGATGCTAAGTGAGACAAGCCAGTCATAAAGATTATACAGTGTGTGATTCCATTTATATGAAATGTCCAGAAGAGGCAAATCCATAGAGCAAGTGGGATGGCGGTTGTCTGGTGCTGGGTAGGATGAGGAGAGTCCAGGGTGATAGCTAAAGGGTATGGTGTTTCTTTTGGGGGTAAAAAAAAAAGTGTTCGGGCTGGTCACAGTGGCTCACGCCTGTAATCCCAGCACATTGGGAGGCTGAGGTGGGCAGATCACCTGAGGTCAGGAGTTCGAGACTAGCCTGGCCAATATGGTGAAATCCCATCTCTACTAAAAATACAAAAATTAGCTGGGTGTGGTGGAGGATGCCTGTAATCCCAGCTACTCGGGAGGCTGGGGCAGGAGAATCACTTGAACCTGGGAGGCAGAGGTTACAGCGAGCCGAGATTGGGCCATTGCACTCCAGTCTGGGTGACAACAGCGAAACTCCATCTCAAAACAAACAAACAAAAAAGTGTTCTACAATTGATTGTGGTGATGCTTGCACAACTCTGTGGATATACTAAAAGCCATTGTCCTATACACTTTAAATGACCAAATTGTATTGTCGGTGGATTTTATCTCCATAAAACTGCTACCAGAAAAGTTCTACCACATGCGAGTCATTATATGCAGTGAAGGAAGTGGGAGATCACACAAATAATTAGGCAATGTAGGCAATGATTCTGTCCTCAGGGTGTTTATACGAGAGACAGAAATAGGAACAAATAAATATAATAAAATAATTAGATTGTAATAACAGATAGCAAGTCTACTTTTATAATAAACAGTAGCATAGAAATTCCTAACGGGAGGTAAAATTTGCTAAGCTCCCTAGAAGAGGTACAGACAAAAGATGACTGGGAATTCAGAGGAGAGAAAGATCAACTCAGAGATCAGAGACAGCTTGGATTTTAATCAGGATTAGGACATACATGTGGAAGTTTTCAATTAAGTATAATAATATCTGACTCACAGCAAGTGCTGTGATGCTGTTTCTGTGCACCCTGATGCTCTAGGAACTATTCCAGTGTTTTGCATATTTTAAACATATCAAGAGCTCTGCAGCAGGTAGTATTGTTAACTCCACTTTAGAGTGGTGAAAACTGACTACAGAAAACCTAAATGATGGGCTGACATGTGCAGCAAACCACCATGGCACATTCTACACATGTATCCCAGAACTTAAAGTGAAATAAAGAAAAAAAAAAACACTGAATACAGAACCATCAATAACTTGGCCAAAATCTCACAGCCAGCAAGGGACAATGGGGTGGAACCCGAGTTATCAGGCCCTAGAGCCTAGGCCTCCAGGAAACATGAACTGCATGAGGGGAAGCTCTGAGGAAGAAGATCCAGGGGAAGAGGTAGCAGCTCAGCAGAAAGTGGTAAAGGGCAGAGTTAAGGTCCACATTTTATATGTGGACCATATAAAATGTTGGTCCCAGAGGAGGAAGACAGGGCAATGGTAGTTTTTAGGCACAAAGGGAGTCAGGTGAGCCGATTTGACTGGGATGATTGAAAAGATGGCAGGTGAGTGGACAGAGGAAGAGTGTGATCTGCACCTAGGAGGCACACGAGTGAAGTGGAGAACCTCCTGAGAGTGAGGTGCTTGGGCATGTGTCCACCTGGTGGTACGTGCGGACAGGGAGACATACAGACCTGATTCCAAAGAGCATCAAGACTAGGAGAAAAATGTAGGAGTGACCTGGTAGAGGATGCCAGAGGGGTCCTGAGGCTGGCCAAAATGGCCAGGGAGAGAGTAGCCAGACATGACAACATGAGCCACAATAACGTGCTTCAGAACATACCAACACTCTCCATGAACACAAAACCGCACTTAGCTAAGACAAACGTTTAAGTGGCTAGTCCTGGGTGGTATTATTCCAGGTCATTTAAATTTTCCCCTAGTTAAATTTTATTTTCAATATTATCTAAATTTTCTATTAAAAATCATAATTTTTATAAGAAAAAATATTTTACATAAAATACATGACACAAGGCATATATATGTACAGTCATGTGCCATAATGGTGTTTTGATCAATGACAGGATTACATATATGACAGTGCACAGTACCATGGTTCTACTGTACCTATTCTATGTTTAGCAATGTTTAGATATACACATAATATTATTGTGATTGCCTGTGGTATTCAGTAGAGTAACATACTGAACAGGTTTGGAGCCTAGAAGCCTAGGTGTGCAGTAGGCTATACCATCTAGGTTTGTGTAAGTACACTCTATGATGGTCTCACAGCCACCGATTTGCCTAATGACACATTTCTCAGAATGTATCCCTGCTATTAAGTGGCACATGACCACATATAGTGTATAAATTAAATAGACAGAGCTGTTGATGGTCTTCTTACCAGACTGAAGATATGATAGTCAAAGGGCCACTCTTCTAAAACTAAAGCAAATGAAACTTCTTGGGGCTACAATTTGAAAGCTCTTGAATGAGGGTTGATCACAAATCGTCCACCTTCCTAATGAACTAGGAGCAGGAAAGAGAGGGAAGAGGAACAGCCTCTTACGTTTCGCTTCTTCTTGTTCTGTTTCTCATCCCCATTCTTATTTTCCTCTCCTCAACCTCAAACTGGAAATGAACTTGGAGAAGCTATATTGAATGGGAAAGGATGGCTGGGGCCAAATTTCTCTCAAATAGCGATATGAAGCCTAGTTATTTCCTTTGTTATTATTCCGGATTGACTTCTTCCCATTTTTATTTGTCAACTAGCCAAACAAAATGGGTTTAGCTTTTCTAATCTTGGCTCACAAATCAATTATTTCAGCTCCTAATTACTTTCACTGTTCTTCCTTGTAATCCTTCCAGTTTACCTAAAAAGTCTTTTGGGGGACAGGGAAGCCCATGCTGTTTTCAGAAGAAATGCAATGGAACAGAAATTGAGATAAGCTCTAACAGTGGGTCATAATGTTACACAAGATTTTATTTAAGAATATTCATTCCATTGTAAATCGTTACTGAAAGCACAGTAGTTATCCCTTATCCAAGAGGGATACATTCCAAGACCCGCAGTGGATGCCTGAAACTGAGGATAGTATTGAACCATACATGTGCTATGTTTTTTTCTTATATGCACATACCGATGATAAAGTTTAATTTATCATTGGGCACAGCAAGAGGTTAATAGCAATAACTAATAAAAAATAGAACAATTATGACAATTTGCCAGCATTTCTCTTGCACTTTGAGGCCATTATGAAGTAAAATAAGGGTGACTTGTGGGTGGCCACAAGCACTGCAATACCATGACACTTAACCTGATGACTGACCCAGCTACTAAGTGACTGACGGGCAAGGAGTGTCTATAGCATGAATGTGCTGGACAAAGGAAGGACTCATGTCCCAGTCCCAGGCAGGATAGAGCAGGATGTCTTGAGATTTTGTCACACTACTCAGGATGGTGCACAATTTAAAACTTGTGAATTGTTTATTTCTGGAATTTTCCATTTAAGGCTCTGGACTACAGTTGACCTCAGGTAACTACAGAAATTGAAACCATGATTCAGGGTACACTACCCTATCCAAATGCATTTTCTTCCTTTTTGTAGTGCCACTAAATTTTTATTTCTAAGCTTATCCTGAAACAAGTGACTTTGTTCCACTAAAATCCATCACAGAACCTGCACCACCCAAATAAAACAAAAAGAAATCCAACAGTATGTTTGAGCCTTAGGGAGAAAAGCTCTTGGCTGAATTTCCAGCTCTCTCACAATCATTGAAACCTATGAAAGCAAGCTTCATGATCCCAACGTATGTCCCAAATCCAGAAACACATTCAGCTTTGTAAAGTTGTCTTGCACATTCCTGTCTATGCTTGGCTTCTCGCCTCCCTGTTTGGAATATTAATCATACTATCCTCCATCCCACCAAAAACCTGAGTCACCCCTGACACCTACTTCTCTTCTTCCCTGAATCCCCAAATCCAATCCATGAATAAGCCCTGGAGGCTGTCTCCTATGAACTCCAGGACCCTCTCCACTCCCGCATCTTCACCTCTACTGCCTGGTGCCATCTTCATCTCCCACTGGACTAGCACAGTGAAGAAATGAAAGGGAGGGAAAACAGAAGGGAAGAGGGCCATAAAGGGGCCCTCTTGAGTTAATGAGTAGGTTACCACTGTGAGCAACCAGAGTTCAATCCCCAGAGAATGCTCAGAGTAACAATGTGAACACGACTCCAAGGTAAGAGGTATACTTTCTATATGTCTACCCAGCCATATCTGCCATTTCCAATCTTTTATTGACTTCTCTTTGCTCTTAAGATGAAGAAAAAACAATTGTTGTCCAACCCATAATGTCCTGCATGACCTGAACTTTAGCTTTCTCCAAAGCTCTCTATTAAGTTGTTTCCTCTCAACTCATTCACACCACTCCAGTGACACTGTCCCTTGGCTCTCTTAGGGGACCTAAGTTCTTTCCCATTTCAGAGAGAGACAGCACTCATGTTCTTCCCTCCTCTACCCATTCCTGTGCTGAGTCCAACCAATTCTTAACCCTGGATCATGCTGGAATCATATAGGAAGCATTTACCCCATACCCTAAAGATTCTGATTTAATCAATGTTGGTTCATCTCTGTACGTTCTGTGCCCATTACAGTGCCTGGCACATAAATATTCTTAACACATTTGAAGGGGAAAGGAAGAGAAGGACCAATGAATTTCCCCAAAAGTTATGAGATGGAATAATTATGATTCAGTTTTCCAGTAGCAAACTGGGAAAGCTGTGTAAGTTGCATGTTAGTGTGAAATGTCATTTCCCAAAAATATTGCTAGTCCTAGCCCTGTGGTTTCCTAAATTCTTCTATGAAAATGTTAATATGGAATGTCAATGCTGACCACATCAAAGGCTGAATGCTTAGTTTTTCCAAAGTTCACTACCAAATCAGTGTTAACTGGGACTTGAACAAACACAATTATAGTTTATTTCTGTATTTATGCCTCAAATAATTTCTTGACTTCTAAAAAAGATTACATTTTGTTTTACTTTCACGTGAATGTTAAGGTCTTTGCTTTTATGTGCTTTTTTATGATACTCAGGCTCAGGAACTCATCCATGACTATCACTATATGATGCAATTTCCCTGTTAGAGGCAATGAAACATAACAGCAAATTTGAAGTGTCCTCCCTCAATTTGTTACTTCACTTGTGAGAAGAAAGCACAAAACAGTGTTGAGGTGTAGATGCTGGGCAGTTGCCCAGGCTCGCTTGTCAGCCAAGTAAGCAGCTCAGAAACACAGCCAGGTGATGCAGGTCAGTGTGACTGATGACTCAGCCAAAGGGAAAATGCCAGGTGTCACTGACCTCACGTGTTTACACAAAAATTGTGGCAATCATCAAAGAAAAGTCTACAAAGCCCAAACTTACTATATAAAATGTCTTATCAAAGTCCAGACGGATTAGAGACCCATATGCCTCTAGTCTGTTTACCACTGAGAACAAATATCATGGGTTTCATCTCTAGAACCTCTGTACCAGCCACAATGCCTGGCACTTAGTGGGTTTCCAAGAAATACTTGTTAACTGAATTCATGAAACCTAACAGTCAACTTGAAAAATTTTTAGTTTGGCATTATTCCATATGAGATGGCAGTTGAAGCTCTAGAATATGCCACTGTAGCATAAAGATTATTTTGAGCTCAAGATATTTGAGAATAGGTGTTTTCTTTTTTTTCCCTGAAGTCCCAAATCTGCTATAAAGCAAAGACTTCCCAAAGATCTCAGTTGTCATCCCCTCTCCAAGGGTTTCACAACCAGGGATGATTGACTTATCTCTAGAGACTTGGAAGCTAACACCATACCTAATAGACATTGTCACAAAATTATCGTATGTCCCATATTTCCTTCTAAGGGCCCATTTACCTTTTCTAAAGTCATTTGTTTTCCTATGTGTCTTTTCTCCCCACGACTTTCCCCTATTAAGAAGTCATTTGTTTCTTTGTAAGTGCCTGCTCTGCCTTCCTTTATTCTGTTAAGATAGTGTATAACCCCCAAATTCTAGCCCCCTCCTTGAGTCACATTTTTCTGTGAATTCCTACATATGTACGTGAATTTTTAAAATTTGTCTTTTCTTTTCTGAGTCTCTCTTTTGTCAGGCTGGGTGCAATGGCTCACACCTGTAATCCCAGCAGTTTGGGAGGCTGAGGTGAGTGGATCGCTTGGGCTCAGGAGTTTGAGATCAGTCTGGTCAACATAGTGAGACCCTGTCTCTACAGAAAAAAGAATTCAAAAATTAGCTGGGCATAGCGATGTGCACCTATAGTCCCAGCTACTGGGGGGTTGAGGTGGGAGGATTGCTTGAGCCTGGGATGTTGAGACTGCAGTGAGCTGAGATTGTACCACTGTACTCCAGCCCAGGTGAGAGACTGAGACCTTGTCTCAATAAAATAAAATAAAATAAAATAAAATAAAATAAAATAAAATAAAATAAAAGTCATTATCCACCATCGACCAGAATGCAATGAAATTGGAATGATAATGGGCACATACACTGAAGAGCAGTCTGAATGCATGTATTAAACTCCTTTAGGATGTGTCTAATACTCATGGACCCAGGCATTTTATTCTAAGGGATGATTTCTGAGGCAATCATCAAGCATATGAACAATAATTTACATATAAGGATGTCTGTCACAGCATTGCTATATATTGGGAAAAAAAATGGGAAATCACCAAAATGTCCATCATGAAGAAGATGAGAGCTGAACCATTAAAGTCTGGGAAACAGGAAGAAAAATGAGTCTGAAACTTGGAGGAGAGGTCACATTTAGTTTGGAACATGCTGAGTTTGAGGTGCTTCTGGGATATCCAGGTTGCGATATCCAGAGACAGGCAGAAATTGAGGCGTGAAGCTTAAAGAATATGGAGGCTGGAGAGAGAGATCCAAGACTCAGCCTCAGAGAGGATAATGGGGACACAAAATTACATCCTCCAGTGGTATTTAAGGATAGGGGTAAATGTTAAAGGAACAAGGCTGACTCCAATCAGTATACCCAATTTGGTAAAAGGAAACAAATGTTTATATGTCCCCACCAAAAAAGAAATATCTAGAAGGATATGTAGCCAAATGTTAAAATTATAGGTGATTTAAATGTTATTTTTCTTTATACTTATCTGTATTTTTCTTGTTTAAAAAAGCAATTGATTCATTTAACTAATGTATATTGAGTGACTATAATGTGCCAGCATTTTCTTAAGAGCTGGATGACAAGTATATACTGTTTTTATAACTTAAAGAACTCTTTTTGAATTGCTCATCTAACCAATGCCTCATTTCACAGATAAGAACATGCTGATAATCTTGAGAGAAGAAATGACCTGCCCAAGATCACAAAATCAGCCCACACAGCTCCTGAAGCCCAGCCTGGAGCCTCGGACAAGCAACAGAAAAGGGGATTTGATTTGCAACCAAGGTTTCTGAAGCACAGCTCTTCCACAAGTTGCGGAAAGCTCTATAAATACAACCGTAAATGTGTGGTGTGCTTAATCACATGCCTTGCACTGCCTTGTAAGTAATCACCACAATGGCATTTTACCAAAAATTTCAAAGCAAAGTGTAATTTCCTTTCTCAATAATTTTGAGAACTTTTCATCCTTTACAATAAAGAAGAAGAAAAGAAAAAAAGAAAAATGTGTTGCATGGTTTCCCAGATTTTAAAAAGATGTTTCTCCTGCCAGCTACTGACACTACCCAGGTTTTTAATACAATTCCACTCACTCCGACCTGCATATACCAATGAATATAAATTTATGTATATTTGGAAACTTACCAAACTCTTATAATTCATTCTCTTATCACAGGATGTAGTAAAAGCAAAGTCACAATTCTTCCAAATTTATTAAATTCATACCACCCATTGAATAAAACATTCCATTGTCCTTCCTCACAATTATTGAGTTATCTGAAGACCACTACACATCTGGTATAGACCAATAAAATGAAATATGATTTCTTTAAAGCAGACCATTATTTCCATTAGTTACTTCAGAAAGCTTTTACCTGTAATTAAGTTAATCAATTATAGGCTTTAATCCAATCTCTGACATGAATTAGATTTACAAGATAAATAACCTTTAGTTAACCAATATTCATTTTTAAAATTGAGTCCCATACAATCCAGTGATCGATAAATAGAGTACCACGAACAATATCCTTTTCTATTTGTCAGGTATTATAAATGATCAGCCTGCTGGATGTAGAATGCAAACAGCTATTGGCCTAACCTTTTGGGGCCCATCTCCTGAAAGCATAATATATCATTTTTACTTTATGTTTTTTCTATACTTAAGGTTCATTTCTCTACCCTTACAGATGATGTGGCTATAAATGTATGTATTATACAAATGCCTTATAAACCTAATACCTGCAGTGTATATTTATTTTGATAACCTTAACTGCCACCAGCTTTAGGAAAGTGAGGAGCTACTGTCTTTTCTAAAGATGGCTCTGCTCCATTTTCGAGAAAAGCTGCCTTGCATTAACATGCAACTTACATGGCTTTGTCATCTATCACTTGCTACCCTGACAAATCTGAACATTAGATGTTTTTTCAAAAGAATAGACACTAATAGGTAACAGCTTTAGCAATGGGCTCAGGCAGTACTGAATCTGAAGAGCCACTCAGTCAGTTACAGCCCTAGATGTACAACCTTAAGCAGGTTACTTAAGCTTCAATTTCCTCAGTTGTAAAAAAGTAGATAATGGCATCTAGGATTTTTGGAAGATAATGCACAACTTAGGGCAGTGCCTGGCATGTGCTTGATAAAATAGATGTTACTTAAATGTACTAATAAGGAGACGATGTTTTTCAAGTTTAACACATCATACAGCCAGTATTTACAAAAGGCCTATCTCTGTCTCTAGCTCCCCAGAACGAACACCCACCAACTTTGCTTTGGGGATTATTGTGAAGGCCAGGAAAGAATACAAAATAACTCTCTAATGCCTTCTTCCAGAACTCAAGCAATACTGTAATGTTCATGTTTATCTATATTTCCCCATCTGGTTCACTTTATGAAGCCTCAGCTGTTTCTGGGGGTGGGAGTGGTTATCTCCTGGGATCCAACCTACTGATTCTGAAGTAGACTTTTGCAGCACAGCCCCTTTGTGAGTACTGTTTAATATTCAACAGGAATTTGGTATTTGCTAAACCTTTGACCTTAATATCTCTGACCATATCATTTTCTGTTTAAGATCCTAAGCTCATGAAGAGCTTGTTTTTGTTTAATGTTTTTGCAAACTTTAAGTACAGAAATGCTTAGAGAATCAGCTGGTGGATAAGTCATTTATGTTGACAACAGACTATATCGCATAAGGACCTACATTCTCAGCTAATAATTGTAAATCTCTCTAAATTAGAATCTCTCTAAACTAGAATCCCAGAATGGCTAAAGAACAGATAGAAGACCAAGAACCCCCTCCCAGGAGCTTGCAGCACGCATAGATAACCTTGAGGAAGAGAGGGAATTCCCCTCTCCCACATAATTCCAGTTCCTCTTCTTTGCTGCTTCATCTGGAACCCTGATGGCAGAAAAAGAATGAAAGCTACTGTTCAGCTCTAAAAGGGAGAATGATGCTAGTGGGCAACTCATGGTCAGCAATAGTAGCTCCCCACCTTGCAGATGGGCATTTTCAATGGGATGCCCTGCCATCAGCAAAGCACTTTCTTAATAATAAGTCTGTGAAAACAGAAAGGGCTTGCACTATAACTGAAAACTGCAAGTTATGATATTTTAAATACAGGTGTACACATACACATACACATAAACACATGCACAATATGATTTCAATTATGTAAAATAGAGTATATTAAAAAGCATAAAGGCAATACATCAAAACAATGGCTGTCACTGAGAGGGAGAGTATTATTAATATTTTTCCTTTTTACTTTCCTATTATTTTTCCAATTGATTCCTATAATCATATATTGCTTAGATAGCTAAAAAAATTATTTTAAATATAAAAATAAGTTCATTCAAATTCATTTTCCCTTTTTTAGCAAAAGGGGAAAATGAATAATCAAAACAAAGTTTGCTAATTTTCAAAGCAGACAATGATCTGTCCTACAAAATACTTTATTGACATAATGATAAAGGTTGATAATTAGTAACCAGGGAGAAGCTTTCCAAATGGCGATTTGAGCAGCCTGCCCAGATCCTTCTCTCTGGGTCAAATCTACCTGCCTTTCTTTTTTTCTGTTAAACATTTCAGTCAATCATAGAGGACTGGGGAACTTGGAGAGGGGAGGTGTAAGGAGAGCAAAACTGTCAGAAATCAGTATATGAACGAAGCAGCTATCATCAAAACTGCTGTGAAAGACTGTCAGGTTGTCCATAGTAAAAGGGAAGAGAAAGGCAGAGAGAGAGGAGTGGAGGGGGTCAGGGGAGGGAAAAAAGGGAGGAAGAGATGGAGAGGGGGGGAGGAAGAAAGCCTACTATATGCTGGACTTAATAGCCCGACTTGTTTCATACATCAAGGTGTGGTCCAAGTGAAAAGCCGAGGCCTTGAGGATATCAATACATCTTCACTTTGGAAGGTGCCATTTCTCTCACAGCAGCTCAAAACACAAGACTCAGGAGGGTGTGGGCTTTACTTTAGCCCAAGTGTTGAGAGTAGAATTTTTACACTTTTTTCCTGTAAAGCTTCTCTGTTAGTCTCTTGATCTTGTGTTGAGAAGCTTTGGGGAAATTTTGCAGGGGTGTTCAATCTTTTGGCTTCCCTTGTCTTGGACCATACATAAAATATACTAACACTGGCTCACGCCTGTAATCGCAGCACTTTGGGAGGCCAAGGCAGGTGGATCATGAGGTTAAGAGATAGAGACCATCATGGCCAACACAGTGAAATCCTGTCTCTACTAAAAGTACAAAATTAGCTGGGCGTGGTGGCACATGCCTGTAGTCCCAGCTACTTGGGAAGCTGAGGCAGGAGAATCGCTTGAACCCAGAGGAAGGCAGAGGTTGCAGTGAGCCAAGATCATGCCACTACACTCCAGTCTGGCGACAGAGTAAGATTCCATCTGTAAATATCCATATATATATATATACACAGATTTATAGATTTATAGAGTCCATCTATAAATTGCATATATATATATATATATATATTTATAGAATATGCTAATACTAACAACAGCTGATGAACTGATGAACTAAGAAATTAAAATTACAAAAATATCTCATAATGTTTTAAGAAAGTTTATGAATTTTTGTTGGGCTGCATTCAAAGCCATTCTCGGCTGTAGGTTGGACAAGTTTGGTTTAAGTTTCTTTCATTGACTTAAACTTCTAGGCCTTTGTATCCAGAGAACCCAAGCCTACCTCCACCCGGGGAGTGGTGATCTGACTGCCCTCCTGCAACATCAGTAAAACTATGGGTACCCCAGTAGCAAGAATGTTGTGTCCCAGGGCAAGTGGGATGGAGAAGAGATAAGGCGAGGCTGCCTTGGAGTGTATGAGAGTATAAGTGTTACGAGGTCATTTCTGGAATACTTTCTCTTCTAAACCTTGGTCAGAGCTATATTTTTTCTACTGGGAGTGCGAGTAGGGGCAGAGGGCAGTGAACGGGAACGTGCACACAGTGGGCATCTAGCCCACCCAGACGCATCACCAGCTACACTGCTTACTTTGAGTCAAGGCTGTAACTACCAGGTGAATGGATTTTTTCATTTGGTTTTAGCTGGGGATGATGGATGGGTCGAAATGGTTGGGAGAAATGGCTGGGAGTGCCCACTTTAAAACAAAGACTCTAAAGAAGTATGAAAGAGTTGAGACTTCCACAGTACAGCAATCAAAACGGGGTGGGAGGGGATTTGGGGAGTAAGCGGTATAGGGAAATCAGGGTGAGGGGATGGCCTTAAAGAAATTAACCAAAGGGAAGAGTCTGGGGCGTCTGGTTGATCCAAGGCTGCTGGGCTGCTGCTGAGAAGGGGCGCCAGGAAAGGACCGCAGCCAGGAGAATCTGACACCCGCGGGGGCTGCGCTCTTTCCCGCCCACCCAGCCCCTCCGCGCTGCGTTGCGCGAGGCGGCCCCGCTGGGGGGCACGGGACGGCTGGGGAGGCTGCTCGAGGCTCCGTGGGTGCAGCGGGGCGGGTACCTTGGTGCCCTGGTGGAAGTCGTCGATGGACCGCGAGCCCATGAAGGGGAACTGCATGTGCGTGTGCGTGTCGATGCCTCCGGGCAGGACCAGCTTGCCGGCGGCGTCGAGGACCCGCAGCCCCGCGGGCGCCCCCCCGGGAGGCAGCAGGTCGTGCCCGAGCGCCCGCACCACGCCGTCCTCCACCAGCACGTCGGCCACCTCCGAGAAGTCGTCGTTGACCACGCGACCCCCGCGGATCAGGAGCCGCGACGGCGCCGCCATGGCGAGGGGCGCGCTGGGTCCTGCCGGGCTTGGGCTGCGCGCAGGGGCTGGGCTGGGCTGGGCGGACTGGGGTGCCCTCCTGCAAGGTCCCCACCGACAGCCCCGGAGCTCCGGCTCGGGCCGCAAATCCCGAGTCCAGAGGCCTGGCCGGTTTCTGACCTGGCCGCAGGGGCGGCTCCTCCCCCGGGAAGGCTGGGCTGGAGCCCAAAGGCCAGGAATGAATAGGTCCGCAGGGTCCTCGCACACTCAGACCCCAGGTGTTCTGCGCCCTGAGTCTAGGTATCCACCCAGGTTTCGGAGTCATTAGAAGGGAAAGACCTTGGAGTTTTAAGAGAAAGGGACATGCGTTTTCTATCATAAGATTAGGCTCTTCGAGGGAAAGAAATCCACTGCACCCTTTCCCGTGGCTGGGGGTGTGTCTTTATCAAAAGACGGACCCAGAGAAAGAAAGAACCATCACCAAAAGCAGCAACAAAAATACCCAAACCCACCCAAGCCAGAACAGAGTCACTCATCTGGGTTTCCTTTCAAACGTTCTTAAGTGAGGAGCAAGCCATAAAATCCAGTAACTGACAAACACAAGGAAAGATCAGAGTTAAATATTTAATCTATTTCAAAGAAACGACTTGGTGTCAACTATTCTCCACGTTTTAGTGATGCATACCAACAAGTTTTTCTTGGAAAATAACCGGTACTATAACTCTAAAGATCTAAGTTCCTACTCCCAGTTTTTCCACAAAACCAGCTTAGAGATCTTCAGTTAAATCTTTTATTCTCTTGGTTCCTCAGTTTTCTCATATATAAAACTGAGTAATACTTGTAGTTATCTTCCAGATTTGTTTTGAGAAGCAAATACAATAATGGATGTGAATACGCCTTAATAAAGTGGGAAGCGCCATGCAAATTCACTTAACTAATAACTGGCTTTGTAAGGACTACAAAGCTTACCTGACTGGGGGGATTGGCTAGAGGGCTAAGTGAGAAAGATAAGCCACATTTCCACCCTCAAGTAGTTAAAAGCCAACAGTGACACACATACATATTTCAATATATAAAACAGAAAATTCTATCTTTGAGAAGGGATAAAGATAAGAATTTAGAGGAAAGAGTGAGTTTATTTCTGGCTTAAAGAAAATCATATATGGAAGATTTGTGAAGCGGTATTTGAACTAGGATACAGAGGATGTGAACACGCAGAGGTGAGTGGGGGAAGAGGACAGGCAGATGGAACAGAGTTCGTAAAGGCACAGAGCGGGTGACGGAATGCACTCCCTGTGTGTAGGCTAGGAGGGATAGGCTTACACTGACCCCTGGACCATCCCTTTACTTATAGGGGAGGAGAAGGAAGAAGAGACAGAGTGTTCAGAGAGATGGTCTGTGTGATGGAAGGCAAGAATGCAGAATTTCAAGAAGGGCAACAGGTTGGAATCTTGCAGAAGGGTTATGAAGGGTTTTGGGGGGTGGGGTGGACATCTGCTGACCAGGCATGTATTCTCATTCTTATTCTGGGGACAGTCACTGTTGTATCTTTGGTGGGAAATCCTTTGCCTGCAGTCTCAGGACACTTGTCTTTGGAGGAACTGATGGGACCTCTAGCTGGGTGACTGAGCTCTCACCTAGCCTCTTCCAACCATGGCAGGGAATCCTTAAGCCACAGTGATGATACAGGGATGGGCACATGCTCCAAGCTGACTTTCCAGGCCCAAGGAGTGAGTGCAGATCCCAAGACTTTTTAGGCTGAGCAGATAAGAGGCTTGTTCTTTCCTCTTGGACTTGAATCCTAGGGAGTGTAAACAAGAGGCTTCTGGGAGCCTTCTAGACAACACAGAGAAAAAGAACTTCTGTAAGCAGAGCCAACACCAAGAACAGGAAGTAGAGATGGAGAGAAGCTGGGCTTTGATGACATTGCTTGAGTTCCTGAATCCAACCATGCCTAAAGCCCCCTCCCCTAGACTTTCCATGTTTTGCTTAAGCTGGTTTATTTTGAGTCTTTTGTCATGTGCAAGGTCAAATGACAGACACTGGGAAGATACCTTCTTCAGGTTTTGAGACAAGGTGGTCACATGTGATCACGGAGGTGGCATTTTCAATAGTGGAATGCAAGATATTATTATTGCCAAATTTCCTAAAGCTTCAGCTTACACAAACCTCAAAATAATTAAAAAATTAGAAAGCATCAATAATTTAAAGTTCCATAGATTTGGCTGTCAGGCCAGGAACAAGAAACCCAAGGAGGTTATGCAATTATTGTCAAGGGACCTTTGTGTAAAGGTGAAAGGGGTAATTATAAACATAATGAAATTTCTACAAGCTGTACAAGTAAGCATCACCTTAGGAAAATAAGATTGGATGTCCGTGGAGTTGTGCCATCCTTTCGGAAACTGTCCAGATTAATGATTTCAAAGGTTCCTTTTATCTTAGACACTTTACATGATGAAATGCCCTGTAACACAACACAAAACAAACTTCCAACATTTAATTAACTCAAACATTTATCAGAAAAGGAGTCTTGTAGAATGTCACCAGAGCGGGAGGAAATGGCTCACCGAGATTCACTGACAGCAATGAAAGACTGGGGGGTAGTTTCAGGGAGGAACACTAGCTCACAGAACAGAAGGGGCTTCGCTTGTTTCTGGCCATCATTGCCACACACTAGCTTGCAGGGCAGGTGGCTGAGCCTGGACAAACCTGCTCCGCGAGGGAAGCTTGTTCTCAGCACACTCCAACCTTCATTTTCTTTGTCCTACCCAGCCACCTCCTTACCCAGACACTCCAGGCCCTCAGTGGGCAGTAAACAAGAATTAGGGGACACAATGTTGGCACTGGGGGAGAGGCGGGACGCAGAACTCCTGCTGTTCTTCATTCTTCTTGCTGGGGAGAGTCAATTGCATTGACAAATGTTATCAAGCATGTCTGAGAACACATTACTCCTCAGAGAAATAGTTTTAAAGAAGCATTTTACAGGATGGTTACAAAGATTGTCAATGTTTAACCCATGAAAACACATCTGTCTGGAAGTGTAGGTAAGGTCGATTTGTCAGGAAGAGCCTCCATCCCTGCTTGATGGTCTACAGGGACAGAAAGCCTGGAGAATGTGACTTCCTTCACTGAGTGGTTGAGATTTTGAGAAACAAGTCCACCAAGTTCAGTCGTATCTCAGACTTCAGCTACCCTGGAGGTGACAAGTTTGCTTTCCTGTTTGTCTTGACCTTCCCCACTCCTACTAGAGGCTCCTGTGGCCCAGGAAAGGTTTTTAGGCTGCTGTTTCCACCCAATGGAAGAGTCCTCTGGGGCACAGGAAAGGAATGGTGAGGATGGGTAACTGAGACTGAGCAAGGAGAGTTGGACATCCCAAAGCAGTGCATGTGCACCAGCATCTGTGGAAACTCCATTCCCTGGACAACTGAGAGATATAATTCCCTGGCAGGGTAATGTATTTATACTTGAATCAGTGATGAAAGTGGGAGTTGGGAAAGGTAGATGGCATGGAAAGTGTGGAAGAAAATAGAATAAGGAAATAGTAATCTAATCTAATAGTAATCTGATGCCGGCTTCTGCTGTGAGCTTGGGCAAGTCACGTAATGCTCAGGGTTCCTGCCTCCTTCCCAGCTAGGTTGACAAAATCTTGTAAGACCCATCCTCCCCACTTTTATAATTTTATGATTCTGTGGATGGAGAGTGCCTGGTGTAGTCCTAGAATGACACTCTTTCCAGATTTAGATGAGCGAATTGGGAACCAAGTAAAACTTGCCTTCTAGATTCAGAACTATTTTATTTCTGGTCCTTCCACTGGGGCCAAAGGGGATCTCCTTGGAAGGGATCTTCATACAGAGTGTAAAACCTACAGTCATGGGGATGGGGTGGTGATGCTTGGTGGGACTGGTTTTAAAGTCCTGGGACTGAAGAGCAGGTACGACATTTTAATTACTGCTCAGAATTAACATGCACGACAAGCAGGGATGGCCACCCCTGACTCTGGAGGGGCATAGAGAAAGCTGGCCCACTACACAACTCCAGCTGGTACTGTCCCTGAAGCACCACTCCTGGGCAGAAGGAGAAAAGAGGTAATCCACATAACGGTACCAGCGACTGTAGCCAAGATTTGTCCAGCACTAACATCAAGTTAGTACTGGGCCAAGATTTTTTACATGCATAATTTTACTTAATCCTCACAATTGTTTGAGCTAAGAAATGTTTTTCCCTTTAACAGGTGAGTCTTTTAAGGTCAAATGATTTGCCTAAGATCACATGGCAGTCAATGCTGGAGGCAAGGCTTTCCTTCTGGAACTTGTAATTTACCATTATGCAACTCCACAGTCCAAAGCCAAGTCCAAATCCTGCCTGCACCTGAAACGCAGGTTATGTAAGTGAGTCAGTGATGATCTAGGAATGAAATCTGACATCGCGGACACTATCTTCAGACCTCTATCACTTTTGTCTGCTGCTTCCGAGCTGGTTCATTTAGTCATCTCAATATTGTAGAGCCAGTCTATGTATTGGCTCAGATGATCAATGTCATCAGTGTTCAAAAAATTATAAAGCAGGCCTTTTTGTAATAAATTAACAAATTTGGTGGGACCAGACTCAACACACCAACACTGAACTGCCTGGGGGAAGAACTTTCAAATATGCTATTGTGTAACTCCAAGAAATTCAAGGAAATACTTATTTCAAAGTTCCTATTTCTAATACTGTATGGTATTACATGGTGGTGGTATTATTTTTTGGTGGTTTGCTTGTTTTTTGGTAAAGATATTATGATGCTAACCAGGCAGTTTCAAGCACATCCTGGAGAAGCTGGCTCTAACAGTGTATAGTAAGTCCTCCCTGATCCTCGGGGGACACACTGTGGATAGTACCAAAATTGCAGATAGTACTGAACTTGATTGTCATCAGCTGGAACATGTTTCTGTTCATATCTTCAACAAACTTAATGTTTTTTCCATCTTAACTAAGCACTCATCACACACTGTGGCTGTAACTCTTGTAGTCTGAGGAGCAACAGCAAAACTAGCACTAATTTCTTTTTCCTTGTTCACAATTTCATGCATAGAAGTTTGGTTCTCACCATAGATCTCAGCAACCTCAGTATATGATTTTTTTTTCTTTCCTTATTAAGTGGAGAACTTTTACCACTTCGCTTAAAGAAAACTCTTTTCTGCTTCTCTTTAGCGTATCAGAATTGCCAGTGTCACTACTCTTGTGCTTTGGGGCCAGTATGAAGTAAAATAATGATGACTTCAACACTAACATGGAGATACTGGAACAGCCAATCTGATAACTGAAATGGCTTCTAAGTGTCTAGCAGGTGAGGCACCTCTACAGCATGGGTATGCTGGACAAAGGGAGGGTTACCATTTTCAGACCCAGGCTAACTATGGGCAATGAAACCTTGGAAAGTGAAATCAGGGATAAGTGGGAGGACTAAGTATATTAGTCTTATGGCTGCTGTAACCACTTATCACAAATCTGGTGGCTGGAAAGAACATAAACTTATTTGCTTACATTTATGGATGCCAGAAGTTCAAAATTAGCTTCAGTGGGCTAAAGCCAAGGGGTTAGCAGGGCTGGTTCCTTCTGGAGGCTCTGAATGGAAGACTCTCTTTCCTTGACTCTTCTATCTGTTGGTGGCTGCTGGCACTTACTTATAGTGGCCACATCACTTCATTCTTCCACAATCACATTGTGAACTCCTCTGTAATCACATTGCCTTCTCCTCTTCTGTGTCAAATCTTCCTCAGCCTCCTTCTTATAAAGATGCATGTGATTACATTTAGGGCCCACCTGGATAATCAAGGATAATCTCCCCATTTAAAAAATCCTTAACTTACATCTTCACATCTTGGAAGTCCCTTTTGCCATATAAAGGAACATTCACAGGTTCCAGGGATTAGGAGCTAGATATCTTTGGGGGCTATAATTTAGCCTATCATACTGCCTAGCATTGTTCCCTTGAACAAAAGGATGCTGACTTCTTAAGCAATGACGAAGAAACACCAGGCTCTGCTCAAGGGTTTGTCTGCCCATCCTGCCAGCAGCATTCACTTGTACACACAGAAACCCTCCTATTCATTTAACTTACTCATATTGTGTCACAATTTCCAAGTTGTTTTGAGCTTTCTTAGCAGACTTTATTCCAGCAATATAATAAAGTTTAGAGGAATAATGAAAGTATTCCTTTGATTAGAAAAAATATAATAAAGCAAAATAAAATTAATAAATAGGGTTGTACTTGGGAGCCAGACTGATCTGAATGTGAACTCTGACCTTATTATCTGTTATCTGTGGATTCTTTGAAAAGTTTATTAACCACTCTTAAGCTCTTGTTTTCCCCTTAATGGTGCTTCCCATCCACAGGGTGGCTATAAACTTTAAATGAGATCATTCATTTAAAGCCCACAACACAATGCTTGCTATGTATTATTAGCAAAACTATGTTACTCCCATACTTCAGCAACTTTCTTTTCATTAGCAGTTATAACTTTTAAATATGAGACACACACATTTATAAAATGCTTATTCTGATCTAGAGAATTATTTAAGGAGCAAGATTATTTTAGCATTAACAAAATACTTGGAATTTTGCTACATAGATCAAATAGAGTTTGGATATCATATTATATATTTTGATTTTTCATAAAAATAGACTAAAATACATGGAGTAAAAGTCACCTTTAAGAAGCATAGAGTTCTATGAATCTTGACAAAAAAAAAAAGTTATGTGACCACCACCATGATTAAGATGGAGACATTTCCACGACCCCAAAATAGTTTCCTTGTGCCCCGCTTAGAATCAATCCTCTCCCCCGATCCCACCAAATCCTGGCTCCTGACAACTACACATCTGTTATTTGTATTTTATTTTGTTTAAAAAGAAAATTTAACTTTAGGCCTGGAAATAAAGCAAGCCGCAGGATATCTGCAGAGGAAGAGATTACCTACTTTGGTTTTAAATGTTGTCTGCGATTTGGCAGCACGATTTCTGTCCCCTAAATATAAAACAAAAACCCTTAATGACGTCAAGGTCCAAAGCAAAAGGTGGACCTCACTGGGATTCACCGCAACTTTTTCAGGATCCCTTGGAGGCCCTAGGCAAGAACCACAGCTAGGGTTGGAGCAGGGAGAGCAGGCTCTGTTCCAGAACCCTCATTTGTTTGAGTTATGTAGACAAGACACTGGTGAGGCTCTGATGACCCAGATTATGGAGGAATCACAGAGAGAGGCAGTGATGGTGTGCCCCTTTTTACCTTCATTTCTCCCCACTCTCCCTGAAATTAGAACCTTCCTACCTCTGCATCACTGTCTATGTAATCTCATTTCACTACACTTGTGTTTCTCTAACATAAATGGAAGGTAATGGAGTTACCTTCCTTCATGAAAAATGTGGTTCACATTATACAAATACTTCTGGAGAGAAAATTATTTTTGCTGTAAGAGATATTCATTTATAAACATACATGGTAAACACAGTAAGTATGTTGTTGTGGGTCAAGAATAACACCTAACTACCCATCTGTTACATAATTATGTACTTAAGGGCACTAATCTGTGAACTTCTGGGAAATAAAGCTATATCATATATTTGTTGTATTCAAAGACCTACAACCTATTGAAACAGTAGTGCAAAAAGAATAACTCACTAACTTTTCATTTTCACCCTGTTAATATTCCAGTATGGGGCTCTATAATAGGATTTCAGCATTCGTTCTGTATTAATAAGGACACAGGTCAGATTTCTTTTTTTTTTTTTGAGACTGAGTCTCACTGTGTCCCCCAGCAGGCTAGAGTGCAGGCTCTCAGCAGCCTCAACCTCGCAGGCACAAGAGACCCTTCCACCTTAGCCTCCCGAGTAGCTGAGATTACAGGTGTATTCCACTGTGTTTGGTCAATTTTTAAATTATTTATAGAGACGAAGTTTCCCTATGTTGCCCAGGCTGGTCTCAAAATCCTGGGCTCAAATGATTTTCTGACCCCAGCTTCCCAAAATGCTGGGATTACAGGTGTGAGCCACTGTGCCTCACCCAGGAGTCTTTTTTTAAGCTCCTTTGGAACTCCAAACTCAGCTTAAGTATCATTTACTTTTCATTTCAAGGAAGTTCAACTGAGTGTTACAAAAAACAAGTTGTTGAACAAATACTGTTGTGCAAACTATGTAAGTGTGATGATGGAATTAACCACTAGATGGCTTCTTGAAAAGACTTATATTTTTGGTTGTTCAGCAATTTGTCATCAAAAAAGTGTCACTCCTGATGACTTTGTATCTATATTAACATATAGTTGTTATCCTTTCTTCATAACTGGAAAGGAAAGTGGAGTCTTTGATCCCTTTGAATATGACTACTGCATCGTTTTGTGCACATCTGTAAGTTATAAGTCCAGTTTTGTGTTGTAAAAGTATAACTTTCTAGATTTATACAATGCATTATTCACATTAAGCAAAGTTTTCACATCGTGATTTAAAGACAATATAGATTGAGCATATTATTTACCTCAAAAAAGGTTTACTAATGGGATTTCCTTAAATAACAAGCTTCCATCTTACATTTCCAATATTATGTAGTTTACATATGCTTGATTTACATATTCCTATTCAGGCATTTAACTTTCTCATCAATTATACTTGAATACATTGATTATACCTGATGTATGTAGACTTGAAACATTTAGGGAAATATCAAATTGTTAGTGACACATCCAATAAGGAATTAAGTAACCACCTTTATTTAGAGATAGAGAAAGAATAAAGTTATTCCATCAGTGTCTATGAAATATTTTTAAAATTCTTCTTTCATTCCTCCATCTCACATTTCCCCCCCTTTTCTTAACATCTATTTATTCCTATGTACATTTTCCTCTGGGAAAAGATTACTACATATGGTACATAGGGAATCTGAATAAATGACTTTTTAAAAAATAAGGTATTTTTATTCTTATAAACATTTTGATTTTCTTTGCAATGAGTCTTTTATGAGAACAAGAAAAAATATAAATTAGTAATGAAGATGCATAATTATTCAAGGCAATAATTCTTCATTTATTGTAGTTGAAGTCAAGCAGTATTCAAGGGGAAAGACAAACTTTCAGGGCCATAGCTTTGTACTTAGAGCTAAATGGGCTTAAGCTTTAAGAGAAAAGAAAAAATTAAATGCACTCTAAGTATTCTTCTAGTTGGCAGAAAGTGTTTTTAGTAATATTCATATTTGTTTTGGATATTGTCTTATCGTCAGAGTGAGAACCTGCCTTGCCCCTCATATTTGCAGTGCTCAGAGCAAAAATGTGGATGGAAAACATTTGTCCCTTCTCTTCCTATCCCAGGTCCTGTCCTGCACTGTGAGAAGCTTTGTGCTTATGCATTGGGACACCACAGCCTGCCTGGCCACAGTCCATTCACAGCTCCGCACTCCCCCTGGGGCCTGGGATACTCATGCCAGCGGTTCCATCTAGCCCCAGGAAGATAGATCCCAGGAAGACACCAGAGAGGTCCCGCATGTGGACTTAGGCCATTTGGATGGGAAAATCTGGGATTCTGGGTACCAAGAGTGTGGTCTAGAAGTGGAGGGAGAAAGAGCAGCACTCATGTCTCCATAACTCTTGTGAATTCCTTTCCCCTTAGGGAGGCATGCAGTGTGGAGAGCCAGGGAGAGGCGCTCTCAAGCTGGGCTCCAGTGCTCAGGTCAAGAGTGGTTACTCCCGAGGCGGGCAGATCACGAGGTCAAGAGATCGAGACCATCCTCGCCATGATGAAACCCCGTCTCTACTAAAAATACAAAAATTGCCGGGTGTGGTGGCACGAGCCTGTAGTCCCAGTTACTCCGGAGGCTGATGCGGAAGAATCGCTTGAACCCAGGGGGCAGAGGTTGCAGTGAGCCGAGATTGCACCACTGCACTCCAGCCTGGCAACAGAGCAAGACTCCGTCTCAAAAAAAAGAGTGGTTACTCATCAGAACAATGCCTGGCATGTGGCATTCCCCCCATCAATGCTCATGGAATATCAGTTTTCATGGAACATAGTTATTGAATTTGAATATGCTTGGCACTGGACTATAAGGCCCTTGCATATATGATTTCATTACTACAGGAACTCCATGAGGTAGGAAATACTACCTCAATCTTACAGATGTACAAGCTATGGCTCAGAGAGGCCAAAGTAATGTTCTTTGGTCAGATTTTAATGCCAGTGGTACCTATAACCACTATACTATGTTGTTTTTTGTTTTGTTTTGTTTCGTTTTGAGATGGAGTTTTGCTCTTGTTGCCCAGGCTGGAGTGCAATGGCATGATCTTGGCTCACAGCAACCTCCGCCTCCCAGGTTCAAGTGAGTCTTCTGCCTCAGCCTCCCAAGTAGCTGGGATTACAGGCACACGTCACCATGCCCAGCTACTTTTGTATTTTTAGTAGAGATGAGGTTTCCCCATGTTGGTCAGGCTGGTCTTGAACTCTCAACCTCAGGTGATCCACCCGCCTTGGCCTCCCAAAGTGCTGGGATTACAGGTGTGAGCCACCTGTTTTTGACTAAAGGAAGATGAACGGTATTTTCTGCAACTTTATTTATTTATGAGATGGAGTCTCGCTCTGTCGGCCAAGCTGGAGTGCAGTGGCGTGATCTTGGCTCACTGCAACCTCCACCTCCCAGGTTTAAGCAATTCTCTTGCCTCAGCCTCTCGAATTGCTGGGACAATAGGTGCACACCACCACACTCAGCTAATTTTTGTATTTTTAGTAGAGATGGGGTTTTGCCATGTTAGCCAAGATGGTCTTGAACTCCTGATCTCAGGGTGATCCGTTCACCTCGGCCTCCCAAAGTGCTGGGATTATAGTTGTGAGCCACCCTGGCTGTCCAGTGTTTTCTATAACTTTAGTTTCACAAAGCAACTACTTTTTTCCTGCAGAATAAGCAAGGTTATTTACAGTGGAATAGCTAGCTCTAATTCTAAAAGCAAACAGAAAAAAAGGGATATTATTTGTATTTTTGTTCTCTGATCTTTTAAAAACAGCTTTATTGAGCTATAATTTACATACCATAAAGCTGACCCATTGAGGGTGTACAATGTAATGGTTTTTAGTACATTTACAGAGTTTTACAACATACATTTGATCTAATTTTAGAACATTTTCATCATATCAAAAATAAACCTTGTATCCATTGGCCAAGACAGCACTATTATTCCCCTCAGGTTGACTATCCTATAGACAAGTTTCTTCCTGATTATAGGTCCCTGACCTTCCTTTTCTTAGAGCATTTACTTTAGAAACTTGTAATTGAAAATTCTTTGCCCCTTTGAAATGTACATAGATCCTCTTCCAGCTTCTTGCCAGTTTAATAACTGAAGAATCACTTTCTCAAGGACCTGGAGCCATTCCTTTAAATGTAATCAAGTTAGCTCATGCCCCTATCTCCCAGTCTCTGTGAAAGGGCAGGAGTCTAACTTCACTAAGTGCAAATTTGCAAGTACAGATGGCCTCATTACACTGACCAACCTCCCCTACCACATCCTTCAGGACTTTTCCACTGGCTCACCCAACTACTTCCAAATCTGCTCACCTTTTGTTTCAGCAGACTTGAGTTTGATCTCTCCCCTTATTGCAATAGTCTTAGAAAAGTCTTCCTTGCCTGTTTATGCAGCACAATGTTCCTCTGATACCCACCTCCTTCTAAATTCCTTTCACCTTCCTTAGCCCTGAGCAACTACTGATCTACTTTTTGTCTCCATAGATTTGCCTCTTCTGAACATTTCATATAAATGGGATTATACAATTTGTGTTTTTTTGTTACTGGCTTTTTTCACAGAGTGTTTTTGAGGTTCATCATGTATCAGCACATCAGCATAGCATTCCTTTTTGTCACCAAATAAGATTCCGTTGCATGAATATATCATTTGTTTGTTCATTTATCAGGTGATAGACATTTGGCTTGTTTCCACTTTTTGGCTCTTATGAATAATGCTGTCGTGAACATTTGTGCACAAGTTTTTGTGTGGATATGTTTTTATTTCTCTTGGGTATACATCTAGGAGTGGAATTTCTGGGTCAATATGGTAACTCCACATTTAACTTTTGAGACACTGCCCTAGAAGAGCAGCTGCGCCATTTTAAAGTCCTACCAGCATTGTAGGAGAGTTCGTTTCTCCACATCCTTGCCAATACTTATTATTCCCTGCCTTTTTTATTACAGTCATCCTAGTAATTTCAAATTGTTTTATAATATTTTTATATTTTGATTCCAAAATAAAACATAAATCCTCATTATGAGGCTATAACATTTAAAATAGAAATTAAATCCCTCAATTATTTTCAGTGAAAATATAAGAATTAGTTCAACTTCCAGGAACTAGACTGCTTCCACTCTCAATGATGAAGGTACTTATTGATGCTTCTGCAGCTGTTTGTGTGGATAAGAACATCCATCACATATTTGTTCTGAGGATTAGAAACAAAGTACATAAGGCATCTAGCATGAGGGTTGGTACTCAGGAAGTACCAATAAATGCTTGTTTATTCAAAAGCAAGGAATTGGTTACACACAGTTGCTTTGCACACTTGACTAACAACTCTTTTTAATTAAAACAAGTTTTTTTATTCACAGGCTTTGCTCTGTCACCCAGGCTGGAATGCAGGGATGCCATCATAGCTCACTGCAGCCTCAAACTCCTGGCCTCAAGCAATCCTCCCATATCAGCCTCCCACTGATTCATGATCCCAGGAATAAGCATGCATAAGAAATGAAAAATGATCTGTTTCCATTTCTCTTCAGAAACCACTATTATTTTACAACTTTTCATGTACAATAGTTCATTTAAATGTAAGCTTCAGAGATTTTTTTTTTTTGACGGAGTCTCGCTGTCACCCAGGCTGGAGTGCAGTGGTGCGATTTTGGCTCACTGCAACCTCCACCTCCTGCGTTCAAACGATCCTCCCGCCTCAGCCTCCCGAGTAGCTGGGACTACAGGCATGCACCACCACACCCAGCTAATTTTTTATTTTTAATAGAGACAGGGTTTCACCATGTTGGCCACACTGGTCTTGAACTCCTGACCTCAGGTCATCCACCCACCTGGCCTGTCAAAGTGCTGGGTTTACAGACATGAGCCACCGCACCTGGCCAGATGTTTTAACATTTAAACTATGACAACGGTAATAGCAAACAGTTACACAGCACCTACTATGAGCCAAGAGCTGCTATATATATATTACAATGCTGCTCCAAGAGCATTATGTTTATTAATTTAATCCTCCAGTAGCCCTATTATCCCCATTTTACAGATGAAGAACAGAAGTACAGGGTGATTCTGACTTCCTGAAGGACAGATGCCAGTAAGGAGTGGGGTAGAGATCAGAATCCAAGCAATTTGGCTCCAGACTTCTACCCTTTTATACTGTTGCCTCTAAGCAATTTAAAAATAAAAATTTTATAGGTTATAACATGTTGAAATATTAATAGAAGTTATTTTAAATGTAGTTAATAACTGCTAATCTTTAAATTTTACGAACTGCCTAAATATGTCTAAAATTGCATCAATGCTGTGATTTCTGACTCAATATGCTAAGGCAAATTGTTTTATCCTTGTATTTGTAATAAACAAATATGAGATACACATACATGCCTGACGCGACAGTGGAGCTGAGTTAGTTTTATATCCTTTTAGCAAATACATTTCTAAGGCTGTAAAACTTTTTCTACTTAAAATATTAACAATGGCAACTTAATGTTTCTTGCTATGTATAAGATACTGTGCTGAGGTAAAGATGGCATGACTTCTCTGCTTTTCCTACTATCTAGAGGTGAGTCTATTTCTTTTCTTACCAAATCTGGGTTGGCCAGTGATTTGACAAATAGAATATAGCAAAAGTATTAGGTTGGTGCAAAAGTAATTGCGGGTTTTGTCACTACTTTCAATGGCAAAAACTGCAATTACTTTTGCACCAACCTAATAACATTTTAGGATGTCTGAGACTCAGTCATAAGAGCCTTGCAGCTTCTGCAGAGGTGTACTGGAACATTCATTCTTGGTTCCAGCTTCCATGCTGTAAGGAAACATAAGCAACCTTGAAGATTCCAGGCTCCTGGCTTAGCACCCAACCAACAGGCAGCAGGAACCTGCTAGCTGTTCAGGTGAGCCCTTTGGGGAGCATATTCTCCAACTCCAGCAGAGGCCAAGAAGAGCAGAATGAACCAATATCACTGAGCTCTGCTCACATTAATGATTTGTGAGAAAACTGAATGATTGTGGTTGTTTTAAGCTCAAAGTTTGAGGGTAGTTTGTTATGCAGCAATAGACGAACAGAACAAGTGCTAAGGCCTTTACAAATGGTATATTTATTCCTCACAATGATCTTATAAAGAAGCTGTCATCCTTACCTCAAGATGACAAAGCTGAGGCTCAGTGAGCTGGCATAATAATCCAGGTCTGTCAACTCCAACTTGGTATTTCTCCTGATAAATCTTACTTCACTTTATGATCCATTATTCACAACTGTTGAGTCAGACATGACTAAGGTCTGCCTTATTGGCTATATGCCCTTAGATAAATAGAAGACAAGTTTGTTATTCCATAGGACTGTGAGATACCAAGGATACATATAAAGAACTTAGCAGGTGATAGGCATTCAACAATGGGCAAATATTATTCGCTTTGAAAATTCCTATAATGCACAAGCAGCTAGTGGTAAAAGGCTCACAGAACGGCATTTGGTGGCATTGTGAACATGGATACACACTCACATTTAGGAGCAGGCACATGCAAAAATGTCAGAAAAAACCTATGACATTATATGATGGTCAACAATGTATGCATACATGGCTTATATTTACCTGTATGAAAATATAATATGGGTAGATTTCTTTGAAGTCTAGAAAATTCTTTACTAAACAGCTATGTCTGTTATTTTCTCATTTTAAGATTCCTTCCAGCTATAAAATTCTGTGAATTTTACTTTGCCTTGACTACCTTGCATGTTGATTACCTTAGAAAAAAATGTAATCACAGCCATCAACTCATGCTGACATCTATCTATATGCAATTTGAAATTTGTATGCTATTCCTGAACAAGAGTTCAGATATTCAGAGAAAAGGCCTTTCTCTCTACTGCCTGCTTCTACCTATTTTTAAACAGGGATCTTCCTGAGTAAAACAGGTCCTATCGACTTGCTATCATCTTCTCCCTTGGAATTCGGGGGAAAGCTGTGAGGGAAAGGTGAAGTTGAAAGGAGGGCAGCTGTAAAATGCTGTGAATGTTACTGGGTCTCTTGTAGGTGCTCAATAAATACTTAATTGAATGAACTTGTTCTTCCTTTATCCAATTTGGCCTGTCTTACTCACTTATTCCCAGATTAACAGTGGATGACGGTGGTAAGCAATAGTTAAGAACTAAAACCTAAACAGCTTATCGAAAGTGCCCTTCATCCTGTACTTATGTTCTTAGTGCTACAGTATGACATGAGCCAAGACCAGGGCTTCTGGCCCACAGAGCTCTTCTGACACAGCTCCTTTTGTTTCCATTCTTTTCCCTACTAATATTGGTGCTGTGACTGACAAGACAAAGGACTGTATCCTGTTGAGACGATCTAAACAACAAACCTGAGTAACTACTACTGAAATCTGTATCCTGTAAAGACATAACACTTTTTTTTTCTTTTAAGTGCTGCTAGGACATTTGAAGACTGAAAGACAGTAACTGCCCCACCCAACACATACATGTACCCTTAACGTTCTGTTTCTGATGCCATCAAATGAAAAGAATCAGAAAACAAAACTGCCACTCACATCAAAAAAATTCTCATTATCTAGAAAAAAACAAAGAAAAAATCCTCTTTCATGAAACTTTTGGATTAAAGAAGGTATCGAAACTGAAACTTAAGAACATCTAGAAAATAACAGTAATGACAACACTAATGCTGCCAAATGATTCACCTTAAGCGGTGCTCACACTTACGTCCATGTCTTAAACTCTTCTTAAGAATTAAGAAGTAAAAATAAATGAGTACATGCTAACTGAAGGAGTTAGAACAAAAAACAACAAAATAAGCCAAGCAAAGCAAAATGTATAAAACTTATTATAAGTGTAAATCAAATAATTAGCAAGAAAAAATTTAACAGAATTGACATCCAAGCAGTTTGGGAAAAACAAAAAATACACAATTAAAACAGTAGGTAAATTGTTAGTTATCTTCATCAAGAAAATAAGGGAGAAAGCATAACACAAACTAGGGTAATTGCCACACACATAGAAGGGTTAACATTCCTCAACTAGGCAAATAAATTTGAAAACTTGGATTATATGGATGGTTCCTAATCCAGATAATATATAAAAACGACAAATTACCACATACGATATCAACAAAGTTGTCAAAAAGCTACGTGCCACTAGACCCAGATAATTTCACTGAAATGTTAAGAAACAGAAAATTCCAATGCTATTTAAACTGTTCTAGGGTGTTGTAAAAGGAGGGAAGTTTCCAAATCCACAAGCATAAAATACTAAACTTCTCAAAACGAACACGTGTATGCACACACACGCAAACTATAGACTAGTTTACAAGTGCAAATATCCTAAATAAAATACAAAGTGCAGTCTAGCAATATATTTAAAAAATACACACGGCCAAAAAGAATTTATTTCAGGAATGTAATGATAGCTCAAAATTACAAAATACATTAGTAAAATTCATCTTAAAGGTTCAAAGGAAAAAAAATCATATGATCATCTCCACAGATGTTGAAAATGCATGTGATAAAATTCAACATGCAGCCTTGAAAAAAATGCTCCTTAATATGATTAAATCTATCTCAACCCAATTTATTATAGCCAGCTATTGAAGATTATGTTAGACATTCTAGACAATGCAATTAAGATACAAAGAGGAATGCAAACTGTAGTAATGGTTACATTATCAGTGTTTGCTTATAACAGGATTGTATAGTTGGAAAACACAAAATAAGTGAAATAATATTACAAACAACAAAAAAATGGAATCAGGTAGTTGGGTAGAAAATTAACATAAATAGCCTTTATATACACTAAAGTTAGGCCAAATTATAAAGATAATTTTGTTAATAAAGGCAACAAAATGTAAACATTTTTTAAAAATAAACTCAAACTCTATGGGATCTCTGTAACAAAGTGCAAAATTCAACAACAAAAGACAAATAAATGGGCATAATTTTTAAATAGTGCATCATGGTTTAAATAAAAAGCTTTAACATAATGATGATGTCAAATTCCCCTAAATTAATCTATGAAATTAAAACTGTCCAAAAAGAAAAGTACCCATGGATGCTTTTTGGAACTCAACAAACTGATTCTGACATTCAAATGGAAATATAAGAATAACTAAAACATTTAAAAATCAGTTATTTTAACAATAAATTGGTACAAAAAGAGAAAAGCAGATCAACAGAAGAAAATCGAGTCTAGAAACATACTCAAGTAATATGGAAATGAACTATATAATCAGTTCTATTTCAAATTAGTAAGGAAAGGATCCATTATTTAATAAATAGCTTTGTGAAAACTAGGTAGTCATCTGGAAAAAAAACACTGAAGTCCTAAATTCAGGATAGATCATGATTTAAATGTAAAAAAAAAACCAACAGAAATGCCCAATTTTACTTTTAATATTCAAACTCTAATGATGTATTTTTTTCCCTTTGAGAAAAGGTACAAAAAATGTATGCACAGTATGATACAACTTGCATTACTATATATGGCATTTATATGCCTATGTACATATATGGTATTTCTGCAGTGACATACAAGGAATTGGTACTGGTATGTGTCTCTTTCAAGGGAACTAAAAGTTGGGTGTTTGGTTAGGAGAGGGATTCACTTTTTACTCTTTGAACCAGGAAGATACATTAGTTAATTAAAATAATAAATTAAAACATATGCTAGAAAACAAAACCAAAACCACTATACTTGATAGTATATTAGTACTAGGGCGTAAAAGAAGATTATTTGGTAACCCAAATTCTGCCAGTAGAATATACTATAGGGGTCTAAAGTGTATGTGAAAGCAATTTAAAAAGAGAAATAATTGTGTTACTGCATCTTGTGAGATATGTCAATTAAAGGGTAATTAAACTCTCTCATCTTGTGAGATATATCAAATTGAAGGGCAGTCTCAAAGGCAAAATAATGTTTAAGTCCTTAGGAAATTTTACCCTCGAGTACTGGTAAAAGCTACTACTTTACCATAAGATAGTTAAGGAAGTGTCTCCTAATCATTTTTATTCTAGATATATTGCATATTTTGCATATTTTATGGCCCAAATTTGTATATGCATCACAATTCAACAAATAAAGAACAACTTTAATTTAAAAAGTACCTCAAGGCAATAAAAAAAAATCATTTTAATTTTTGATACATATTAAAACATCTTAGTCAGTTCCTCCTGACAGCATAACACAGACAAATACACAAGACCTCAAACATGCTTTAAAATGACATTCAGCAAAGTACTTAAAATTTAATAAATAGCAATAATTACACACAAATACATTTTTCATACTCAGTCATTAAACTACTAAAACAGACAGCTAAAGAATAAATAAACAGCAACTGACAATACAAAAATATGTTGGGTTCTGCAATTCACTCTACTTAAAAGGGGGGGATGATCCGAATGATTTCTTACTTTTCTTTTCTTCAAGAGTGTAGCATGATCCGCCCACCCCCCCACCCAGGAATAAAATATATTGAAAAAAATCACTCTTACAACAATAATGTATTTTTTAAATACAACAAATAAATATGAAACCAGCAAAGCAATTTCAAGTTGTAATAAAAATGCCTCCCCCTCCCCCGACCCCAGCCAAAAGCTATGGAAATATATAGTCACTGTGGTAGCAAATAATAGTATTTAAAGTGATAGTGCTTGTGCACTAAACTCATCTGAGACCTTGATATAATTTTAGTGCAAATCCCTAGGGTCCAATACAAGCGCAACCCTGTATCAGGGAAAGACATTACCAGTTGGAACTTATCTTGTACAATTTTTGTACATATTTTATAAAGTTCAAGATTTAATGCATAGTAGAATATCTTCATCCACTTAATTCTGTCCCTAAATAGAGATGAAAAAAGAAATGACTTGGGATTTTACCATTTGGTTTGTACCATGTTAGAGTATTAAAGTCAACATTAGAAAATCTATAAAAGAGTTTTGTTTTTGCATTCATTTATCTAACTCTGCCTAAATTTCACATCACTGTATTTTAAACATCAGAGAAAAATTTTTAGACAAAGTTTGTTTCCCTTTGACAAGTTCATATGATAATGAAATCCAGTAACAGACAAATGTTAAACGAAAACGCAGGTGAGTATAAGGGTTTCTTTTGTATATTAACAACCTTAACATCTAGTATATGAAGTTACAAGATGGTTGGTAAAAGCATAAATGTTTCAATTAAAATAAGGTATTATTAGTATAAACAAACCATTTAACATAAGATAGATAAAATGACAATCAAATGAGTTTCAGCAGCCACATTTCTACTGTGAACTACAGTATCAGGATGAAAACAATCAGAAACAAATGAAAGGACATTACTGAACAATATGAATATGTAATACATTTTTAGCTGCTAAAATAGTAAACTCTAAGTTCATAGAGTTACAAGTTGTTGATTTTAACCATGCAGGCTAACATATAATAATACGAAATCACCCTGCATTTTTTTTTCTTTTTAAACTAAAACTAGTTTAACTGTAAGTTACAAAATAATAAATGGATATTGCTCCAACTTGTATACAATCTCCCTTATGTGATTCGTACCTAACAAAGTAACAAAGCCTCATCATCACTTGTTTCATTTTTCAGTGTTACTTCTAAGCAAGTGTCTGGTATCTGGGCAGTGTGGACAATACCACAGCGCTCACAGGGGCCATCTCGATTACTTGGCCTTACTCCAGGGTTTGTTGCACTATATGGTTGTCTAAGCCCTTGTCCTTGATCTGAGGCAAGATCAAGAAGAGGTCTGGAGCAGTCATTCACATCAAAGTCTGAAGCTCCATCAGAAATTGGAATTAGCATTTCAACATCATCATCATCTTCTCTTCCGCTTACTCCATTATCAAGTTGTCTCAAAGGACTCTGGTTCTGACTTACGGAACTTGATCGTCCTAATGTAAAACGCACCCAACGTAGCCCCTGAGTCACGCGACTGAGTGCACTTGTAAGCTGGTGACGTGCTGGACTCACACTTGGGGGTTCCACACTTGTCACATCCCTTCCATTATCTGCATGACCACCTCGGGTACTCTGAGTTGATGAACTTGCACCTGCTCCTACTGTCGCTTCTACAGCCGTTGTGGGAGGGACTTTTTGTGGCAAAGGAGCTGCAACCCCACCAGATGCTCCTGCTGTATCTCTTCTCTCATTTTCTGTGTCTGTATCATCAGACTCCACGGAAAACAAACTTCTGTGAGAATGATTTCTCTCAGGTTCTCTATTGGTACTCTGACTAGGGACAACCTCATCTCCATCTGCTGAGACCAAAGCCAATGACCCAGAATGACGTGATCTTGCAAAATTAAAAATACGGTTCCAAATGTTGCTTGATCTGCCTGCCATAGGAAGCCTGACTGAAGTAAATCCAAGCTGAGATCGAACTGCTAGCCTCAGATTTTCCAAAACAGAAGCCTACAAAAATAAGAAAATATCTTAGGATAGTTAACAACAAGGTACTAAGATAAAAACATACCTCTATTAAGAATGTGTAGTGGTTAAAAATTCTGTTGCTCATTGCTGCTTGGGTCTAAGGTGTAAAAATTAAATTCTCTTACATATGTAGGTTCACTCTAATAAGAATCTAATCTACTCGTTGCTGTTTAAAATTTTGATATTCTACTTTATATATGCAACTTAAATACAATATTTAATGTCAGTTATAACAGACGTTTCAAAATCTCATAGTAATCCAATGCTAAAAGTGTACCAAAGCTAGAAAATAAAATTGATGCTTCTGTAACTAGGAATGTAGAAGAATCTCTACCATAATTGATGAAGTGACCAAAAGAAGTTTGTGCAAACCAGGGCTTTTATCCGTTATTTTTTTTTTTTTAATAGAACAAATTAGATTTAATTTACAAGGCTGAACTTATCCAAAACATGTGAAAACTGTATTTCACAGAGTTGGTTTTCAGGGATTTGCTGAATGAATGGATACTGAGGATTTAATTATACTGTCACAAATAAAGGAATTATATTTGTGATACAGCACAGAAAACAACAAGAAACAAGTTAACCTGTTTATATTATTACTCAGTGGTATCTAGACATTTAGATTTCTTCTCAATCTTTAAAATTTTATTTTCTAGAGTTTAGTATTAAGCATAAATTATCACATCATTATTCTTTGAAAACTGGTGAGCTATAATTAGTGTATATGAAGGGCTGCCCAACTGAAAGAAAAATCTATTCTGTTTTCTAGATGAACAAGTTTAGAGTTTATTTTTAAAAGTATATAGCATTATATAACATAAGTCTTTAAGCTCCATCTAGTGGTTATAAAAAGGAGTATTCAAACTTGAAACAGCTTTTATCAACTTGGCATTTAGTATTTAAAATATATATTTCCAGGAAACAATGGTAAATTAATATACTATCCTTCAAAGGATAATACAGTCTCCTTCTGCCAAAACTCACACCTCTTTCTTTTCCCCTCACAAAAGACAGACAGAAAATAAGGAAGATGTTCCCTCTTTGTGACTAGTATTGCATTTATTTATGATTTCCATATAGGTCTTTCCATAGTGTCATGAACATAATTTATGGAAAGTTAAGAAGCTACTATGGTAGGAATACTTGATAGGCTAGCTTTAGTAAAGCAGAAGTTGTTAATAAGATATTCAGATATCAGCACACATGGATTTGTTATACAGACAAGATTTTTCACCAATTAAGAAGTACCTAACTAAAAATTAAAAAACAACAAAAAAAGAAAAAGTGGTTCACATTTCTAATGAACTTTTCTGCAGTTATGCTCCTCAACAGTGAGCATGCAAGTTGTAAGGCTTTGTGTTGTGCACTATGCTATTATGTCCAGCAGTGAACAAAAGACTCCTCTCCTAAGGTCCTCTGTTGTGCTGCTAATTAGCCATCAACATCAACAATGCCTTCAATATACTTTAACGTGGACTTTAACATTCTGGTTTGTCATAGTGACGTGAAACTCTCTACTTAAAGTCTGCTTAATTAGGATTGCCAATCTAACATTAGATTTTATGAGGGGATCTCATGAATGTTCTAGGAATAATTTCATATACTTCTTCAGTTTATGAAGCAGAAAACATTCCTCAAAAGGCATTTCTATTTTGAGTGAGATGATGCATTACATCATTACTTATTTTTTCAAAAACTGCTATGAAAATTTGATAATTTATTACCAAAAGCTTCAAACTTGAGAGTTTAATCTCCTTAAATGAATGAAATCTAACTTACCACCCATAAACATATTTAATTTTAAAACGTTGAAGTAGAATTCTCCCACAAGGGTAAATATAACCTGAGAAACTGGGGTAGTGTGAGGTAATAAAGAATTTATCCTTACCCAAAGCCTCTGTCCTTGGCTTCTGGTATGTGATCTCTAAGTCCTTCCACTGTCTTGTCTGAAAGAAGCGTCTCTGCCTGGGGGCCTTGGACCAGCCAAACAGTGAAAGTGATTTAGTGTGAAAGCTCTGAGCTACATCAACAATGTGATGCAGGGTGAGGGCTTTGGGTCAATCAATGTCTGGATAAGACTAGAAATTGGGATTGGCCACATGTCAATCCTGCCTATGTGCTAGTGCACCAGTACAAACTCTGGACACCGAGGCCCGGGTGAGCTTTCCTGGTTGGTAACACTCCATGCATACTGTCACACATCTGTGTTGATAAGGTAATGCCCTCCTGTCTCTATGGGGAAAGGACAACTGGAAGGTCCAAGTTTGGTACCCTTCTGAACTTTGTCTTATGCATCTTTTCCCTTGGCTAATTTTAATCTGTATCCTCTCCCTGTAATAAACTAATTGCAAGTGAGTTGCTTTCAGTGAGTTTTTTGAGTCTTCCCAGTAAATTAACAAAACTGAAGGGGATTTGGGGAACTCCTTGAATCTGTGATTGGTGTCAGCAGTGAGGGCAGTCTTGTGCGGACTGTGTTCCCTCTAACTTTATGGGGTTTAGGGATGGTAGGTGGTAGAGAATGAAGTAGGTATATGAAATTAACCATGATCTGATACTTATCTAAAAACAAATTTCCCCATAGCAGGGCTGATAAACAGAAGCCACAACTTAGGTTTTTCCTACTTTGCACACAAAATTCCAAGCAGTGGAACTTCTGAATGATTTACCTAGCAAGTAACATATGGAAAAAATGTTTTGAAACTACAAATTCTCACTGAAGATTTCCTAAAAGATTCCAATAAGGTGACAAACTATAATCACGAATCACATTTACCAAAAAGGAAATGGTATTCTATTTTGAAAAGAATTATATTACTAGGAAAACAATGTTTACCAGTTTTAATTCTAACACTGGGAACAATTTTTATAAATGTTTCTGAATGAATTTACAATTTAAATGTATAAATCCTTATGCCTACAGTGAACAACAGCATTTTTAAGTACTACAAAAATTTTTTTTAATTGCTGAGAAATTTAAAGAATTCAGAAACATATAAGGAATTACTATATAAACAAAATGCTATAAATTGTTGAACACTATAAAATCCTGCTTGAAAATGTTTTTCCTGAGGGAGAAATGTTAACTTCATTTCAATTACTTTTACTTTTAACTGGTTAATGTAGCATGTTATATTACTAGCATATTAATTTTAGTGTTCATTCTTAAATCTTCTAGATGTTCAGGTCAAGTAAAAAATAATTTGCCAAGCTTATTACTTTTGAATTATAATGCACTAAACTATCCTAAACAGTAAAATGCTTAAGAATTGCACAACCAAATCAGTGGAATGAAAAATATACTTTTGTAGTTTGTAGTATTAAAATATAATGAAAACTATGACTTCAAATTTTCCATACATTTAAATCCTTGACTTGATTGCAAAAATTCTGACAGTGAAGGGTCTTTGCTTTATCATATATACAGGCACAGATTTCATTTTAAGAGGAAATGTAACAGAAATTACACATTGTAATATACCTGATTAGGTGAACAAACAGGGAAATCTTCAACTGGTGGAATTAAACCCTGAGCAATCAATTGTCCGTAAGAGGGAGGAGCTTCTCTTCTTAACAATTCTGCTTCCACTCTTGACAACTGTGTTTCAAATGATCTTTGAAAGTAAATGGAAATAAAAAGGATTAAAAAGGAGAGCAAAGAAAAAGAACAATTTTCTATTATCAGTAATTAAAACAATCTGAATCTTGGCATATTTGATCATTTTAAAGCTTAGTCATTTGACCAACATTTGCTGAATATATGTATTACCCCTGCACTGGGAATACAAAGCTGAAGCAGGCAGTCTCTCTTCATGGGGCTTTACACTAGTAAAAGCCTGGATCACTGAGTTTTACTGAATGAAAAGCCCTGTAAAAGGTAAAGGGAGAAATAACACAAAATTCTAAAACTCCAAAGAATACTGGGGAGGAGACGCTCTAGACTTTAGGTGATAGGATTTGAAAGCTCTCAGAAGACACTTTATTTATAAAGTCCAACACATTTATTCTGTAGATGAGAGTGGGATTAGTCACCAATGTACTTTCTAGAATAGCTGGCTCTTGAACTTGAGATCTTTTTTTTTGGGATGGAGTCTCGCTGTATTGCTCAGGCTGGAGCACAGTGGTTGGCAGCTCACTGCAACCTCCACCTCTGGGGTTCAAGCGATTCTCCTGCCTCAACCTCCTAACTGGGATTACAGGCATGTGCCAACACGTCCAGCTAATTTCTGTATTTTTGGTAGACACGGGGTTTCACCTTGTTGCCCTGGCTGGTCTCGAACTCTTGACCTCAGGTGATCTGCCCGCCTCAGCTTCCTCAAGTGCTGGGGTTACAGGTGTAAGCCACCGTGCCCAGCTAGGATCTCTGACTCTTCATTGTACTCTTTTGTTGCAATGTGGTGAAAAGTTTTCTGGTCATTTATACTCGCCCAAAGAAAAGGTGCAGTGGCCGGGCGTGGTGGCTCACGCCTGTAATCCCAACCCTTTGAGGGGCTGAGGCAGGTGGATCATGAGGTCAAGAGTTCGAGACTAGCCAGGCCAACATAGTAAAACCCCATCTCCACAAAAAATACAAAAAATTAGCCAGGTGTGGTGGCAGACAGCTGTAATTCCAGCTACTTGGGACGCTGTGGCAGGAGAATCGCTTGAACCCAAGAGGCAGAGGTTGCAGTGAGCCAAGATCGCTCCACTGCACTCCAGCCCGGGTGACAGAGCAAGATGCCATCTCAAAAAAAAACAAACAAAACACGCAAAAAAAGAAAATATGCAGTAATGATTATTACAATACTGTGCATCTGTGTGCCATCTATTATCTTAGCCATCTGTTACATAAAAAGTTCTTTGTTAAATCTATTACTTGTAACTCTCCTGGGACTGAAGGTCATTGTCTCTACAGTTTTCAGTATGATGCAGGATAAATGGGGACCTGTTTCTCGCAGGTCACATTTATCTTGCATCATACTGAAAACTACTCACTCTGAAGGTCACCCTTTAACAGTTAACCATTTCTTACTAAACCGAGAACTCTAAAGTGCTGCTCTCACAGAACTCTACAGCAGGACATTAGTCTTGTGTTCCAATCGTATCTCCTATTTCGTATCTGCATTTCATAAGCATCCTGGGCTCCAGATAAACTGAACCATATGCTTACTTTTTGAGCAATGCTGGCATTCTTATTTCTATATATTTTCCCAGGCTATTACTTTAACAACACCTTTTCCCCTATCATATTCTACTCATATATTGCAAGTGGCACCCCTCCAATTAAAGCCTTTCTACATCCCTCCCTCATCAGATTATTTTTGACTTTATACCATTTTGTTCTATACCTCTTTACAGCATTACACTTCTGTCATCTTACTCCATGCACCAACTCCTTCCTCCTAACTGCAAACTTCTTATAATACTATGCCTTATTCATTTCTCTATTTACCTGTATGCTTTAAACATAGTAGGTTCTTACATATCTGGAATTTTTGAATTAGGATTTATAAAAATACAGGTTAAAACACTAAAACTGAGAGCTTGAGCTTACAATATTCCTATAAAACAGATTAATCTGAAAACAGGAGCTGGTAAACAGATGGGCTTCTTCTCTTAACTCTAAATATTTAGTTTGTAAGACCTTTTGAGTCTTGGGCTTTTCTCATAATTTTAGATATCATCAACAATCTTTATCCATTTCTAAACTAATATAAAACAAAAATCCACTGCTAATCATTAAAGTACTTATTTCAAATATTTGGGCCTGCTTTTATTGTGGAGAGCAAAACCTCTATAGTTCTGTCTTGATACTGACCTTCGTTCAAACATTCTCAGAGAATAAAGCTTACAAGTACATCCCAATGCAATGACGAGTAACAGGCCACAGATGAGGCTCCCTATGACGGCAGCAGTGATGACTCTTGTAGGTACAATTACTGGGCAATTCTCTTCATCGCTGCCATCACCACAGTCATCTTGAGAATCACACACCCAACTTTCAAACACACAACGATTGTTTTTACAATGGAAATTTCCTGGCTGACAAAAAAAGCAGTTTTTTTCATCTGAGCCATTTGGGCAATGATTCTGGTAGTTGCAGCGATCAGAACGAGGATAACAGACACCGTTTCGGGAACATGGAAATTCTTCCTTCTGGCACATGGTACAGTTGATTTCATCCCTTCCATTTGGGCAATGCCAATACCCATCACATCGCTGCTGCTCAGTATAACACCCCCAGTTACCTCCACAGGGTATTTCCCATGGCAAACAGAACCCATCTACTTGGTAAGTAGCATTAAATCCCCTCGCAGCGTTCACTTTATCAGCACAAAAATGTACCCTTATCTGTCCGGAAGAAGAAACAACTGTAAGAGGTGCGTGAGAATCAAAAGCTGTCAACACACGCAAAAGCTTGTGTGGATTCTCCTCTAATCCATCATATATTTTGACATAATCACCATAACCAGTACCATCAAGTTTAAAGTCAGTGAAGCGTAAAATAACTTTACGATGATCACCAGTGTCTATTAACCAGGTGCAATTGCTTCCAGGAGGATAAAAGTCTGGGTAATTGGGAGAGGTAAAAGTACCATAAAAATATTTTAGCCATTGCCCACATGTTGGCACATCACAGTCTATCTCATCTCCTAGGTCAAGGCAGTCAATGTTCCCATCACATTTTAAAGATTCGGGGAGGCAAGTATAAACTTTGGTAAAACGAGATAAACACTGGAACTGGTTGTAAGCACAGGGTTGAAAAGCAGCAACAGTTGGAGGATTCGCTTCTTTGGCACAGATCTCTTCATCGGAGCTATCTCCACATTCATCCATGTTATTACATTTCCAGGCTTCTGGTATACACTTTCCATTACTACAACGAAACTGATCACAAGCACAGTTTGGTTCCTCAGATTTCCCTGTGAAAATGTGAGTAGACGGGAGATAGAAAGAAGAGACAAAAATGTAATCTTTAAAAGACACAAAACAGTAAGTGATATTTTTATAATAAACATTGATAAAGCCCAAGTGATAGTTTTAAACAATAGGTTGGGTTCTTTTTTATACATATATATATTTTATTGTTTATTGTTTTTAACTTTTGGGGCACATGTGCAGGATGTGCAGGCTTGTCACATAGGTAAACATCTGCCATGGTAGTTTGCTGCACCTATTAACCCATCACCTAGGTATTAAGCCTAGTATGCATTAGCTCTTTTTCCTAATGCTCTCCCTCCCACCCCGCCCTCCCTTGGCAGGCCACAGTAAATGTGGGGCCTGTGTCCATGTGTTCTTGTTGTTTAGCTCCTACTTGTAAGTGACAACATGTGGTGTTTGGTTTTCTGTTTCTGAGTTAGTTTGCTGAGGATAATGGCCTCTGGCTTCCATGTCCCTGCAAAGGACATGATCTCGTTTCTTCTTAGAGCTGCATACTATTCCATGGTGTATATGTAGCAACATTTTCTTTATCCAGCCTATCACTGATGGGCATTTGGGTTGATTCCATGTCTTTGCTACTGTGAATAGTGCTGCAATGAACATATGTGTGTATGTATCTTTAGAAACAGAATGATTTAACAGGTTGGATTCTAATGACAAATTAGTACTGGCACACTTACTTAACTGGCACACTTACTCAACAATTCAATTTGTTAAATGCTTATTATTATTCCATGAAGATCTTTGCATTTTGATCTAAAAGAAAGGACTAATTCTGAATTATTCACATTTGTATCATCTGGTCATGCTTTTTAGCCACAGCTTAAGAAAAGACATATGTCTTTTCTTCTGAGACTATAAACTATGAAGGTGAAATGTGTTATGTCTTTTCTTTGGAGGTATAAAAACAATGAAAATTATCACAAAAACACATTCCGAAGTAACTTTCTTTATATGAGTAAGCACTTGAGAGAGAAAAGGGTATTCTTAGAATAAATGTATTTAAGTTGTTTAAAAAGAAAATCAACCTTAGTGTATATGAAGTTAATCATTTTGTTAGAATTATACAAAACACCTTTTGGAGACTCAGCTTTAGGGCATCTGACTTTAGCTTCTAATCCTCAGTCTCAGCTGCTTTGAGGGCCTACTCCTAATTAAATAAACATTTTTTAGAAGACTAGCTCCAAAGTGACAGAGCAGTTACTATCATAAAATTCAGTTCAATATCTTTCTTTTGTAAAAACACACCTGAAAAATATGCCAGTCTGAAACCCTTTCTAGAGATGCTGTCATCTGAATGAAACCTGATCCAGATGTGGTCTTGTGAAGAAATATATGGAGGTGGAATTGTGGACCCACAAGCTCTGTAACTTTCAATATTCTTGTATGTCTCTATTGTCAACCAGTCCAAGCTGCACCTTCTGGACCCTTGAATATCAAAATCCTGAAAACTGGAAAAAAAAAAAAATCAGAAATGTCTATTAAAAAGGCAATTTTGAAAAAAAAATTTCTATTATAATGTAACAGAGGATATTATTATTATAAGTCTCCATATACTGACTGATTCTCAGCCATACAACCATATTGTTAGCAAATAATAACATTTGGGTTTTCCAGGCATACAACCATATCGTTAGGAAATAATAATATTACTTCTATGCTCCTAATATTTGTATTTCTTCCCCAGATTGTAGAAAACTACTTCTTCACAAGTAATGCCAGTTTCCAAAATAATGTTAAAAAAAAAAAAAGTGACACTGGCACCTTTTCTTTTTCTTCTGTGTGTGTGTGGGGGGGGGGGGGTTGGGAAAGACCACTTCTAATTCAGAACATCCTAAACTGTTCTGTATTCCAACCAGAATCATGTCTCCCCAATCTGATGAACTGAAGTAAACACAGAGACACTCAGCCTTCTCTTGGATTAATACTTGCTTAATGAAAAGTCCGCAGCAGACATTTTTAGGAGAGTAATTAGCACAAATCTGAGCACGGTAAAAGATTTAAAAAATGAACACATGAAAAATGTTTTCGGTGAAAAGTTTCTGAGTTTGGGAATATATTTTTACATAAATCAATTTATAGCCAAATAGTATCTTGTAGTTAATAAATTATGGGCATAATTTTTTTCCCTTTTTAATTGCATTTTAAGTTTTAGGGTACATTTGAAGAACATGCAAGATAGTTGCATAGGTACACACATGGCAATGTGATTTGCTGCCTTCCTCCCCTTCACCTATAGCTGGCATTTCTCCCCATGCTATCTCTCCCCAACTCCCCACCCCCCACTGTCCTTCCCCTATTTCCCCCTAACAGACCCCAGTGTGTAGTGCTCCCCTCCCTGTGTCCATGTGTTCTTATTGTTCAACACCCGCCTATGAGTGAGAACACGCGGTGTTTGATTTTCTGCTCTTGTGTCAGTTTGCTGAGAATGATGGTTTCCAGGTTCATCCATGTCCCTACAAATGACACAAACTCATCGTTTTTGATGGCTGCATAATATTCCATGGTGTATATGTGATGGGCATAAGTTTAAGCCAAAAACATCAAATAAAAGCATATAGAAAATTAGTCACTGGTTATGAAAAAAGAGAAACCAAAATATAGTTTTACAATAGCTGAACATGTCTCAACAAAAAGCGAAGATCTGATTTTATCTTACTGATTTTGCCTTAAACTAAGCAATAATAAAGTTAATTACCCAAGGATTATTATACCAGAATGTTTCTTCTTTAAGTATTCTGAATAACAAAATGCTGATACACAATTTGATTGTTTCCAGTTTTGCATTATTATGAACAATGCTTTAAAAACTCCTGGCTGGGTGCAGTGGCTCACGCTTGTAATCCCAGCACTTTGGGAGGCCAGGGCAGGTGGATCATGAGGTCAGGAGTTTGAGAACAGCCTGGGCAGTATGGTGAAACCCCATCTCTACTAAAAATACAAAAATTAGCTGGACATGATGGCTCGTGCCTGTAGTTCCAGCTACTCAGTAGGCTGAGGCAGGAGAATCACTTGAACCCGGGAGGCAGAGGTTGCAGTAGGCCAAGACTGCACCATTACACTCTAGCCTGGGAGAGCAAGACTCAGTCTCTTAAAAACAAACAAACAAACAAAAAAAACCACCTCCTTATATATATATATATATTTCACACACAAGAACAAGTATTTCTCTAGGACAAACCGTTCTAGAACTAGTATTCCTAGGTTAAAAGACATAATTCCTCTTTAAATCTGACAGACACTGGCAAAACATGTTTATACAAATTTACAATTCTACCAAGTATGTACCAAAGTACTGTACACCACACGTGTAGCAAAATGACATTCTATTTTAAAAAATGTTTTGCCAATTAGGTAGACAAAGGAGATTTATCACTGTTCTATTTTGCATGTCTTTATTTACTGAGATTGAAATACTTCTCCAATTTTCCAATTTACTGGTTATTTCTATTTCTTTTACTGTAAATTGCCTTGTTATATCCTTTATCCATTAATTTATGTTATGTAAGAACTCTACATATTATAAACATGAACTTATTTGGGGGCACGTCTGTTATGTAAAACATGTGCATATCCACCTACATCCACATTCTTTCTCTCCAAGAGTCAGTGTGGGCAGTCTTTTTCATTTTAGTCATTGGTGGGTGTGGAATGGCATCTCTCATTGTGGTTTATGTGCACTTCCCTGAAGACAAATTTGTTGAACATCTTTTCTGTGATTATTGGCCATTTTTATATCTTCTGTGAAGTATCTGTTCATGTCTTTTGCTCATTTAAAAAAAACTTAGTTATAAAAATCCTTTTTATATTCTTGACCGGGTATGGTGGCTAACGCCTGTAATCCCAGCAGTTTGGGAGGCTGAGGTGTGTGGATCACTTGAGGTCAGGAGTTCGAGATCAACATGGCCAACGTGGTGCAACCCCATCTCTACTGAAAACACAAAAATTAGCTAGGTGTGGTGGCGCACACTTGTAAACCCAGCTACTCCGGAGGCTTAGGCAGGAGAATTGCTTGAATCTGGGAGATGGAGGCTGCAATGAGCTGAGATGGCACCACTGCACTCCAGCTTGGGTGACAGAGCAAGACTCCGTCTCAAAAACAAAAATAAAATCCTTTTTATATACTGGATTCAAGTACTTTGTTAGATGTGTGTATTTCTAATATTTTCTTCCACTTATGGTGTGTCTTTTCATTGTCTTAATGGAAGCTTTTAATGAGAAGTTTTTAATTTTAGTTTTGATGAAGTCTGATTTACTATTTGTGCTATATGTTTAGTGTGTTTAGTGTCCTCTCTAAGATATCTTGCTGTTTCCAAAGATCTCCGAGATGTTCAACTATTTTTTAAGTATTTCAGAGTTTCAGTTTTTACATTTATGCCTGAGATTTATATGAAATAATTTTTGTATGTTTTCAAGTAGAAAATAAGATTTTCTTTTTTTTCTTACATTTATCTAGAACATAGAAGATACTAATTTTTGTTCTATCACACAGTTAAATTAGTCTAATGACCCTAAACTTATGGAGGTTTGGTTTTACATTTTGTTTAGAGTGAGTTCATTTCTGCTTTGCCCTTAGTCTTAGGGAGAATTCTTAGTTTAAGGACACTGTCTTTACTTGTAAAGTATGACACAGAGTTTCAATAAAAATCTCAAGGCATTTGTGAAGCCGTACACTTAGTCTCCCCTGTGATAGAAAGGATTCAAACTCTACATGCTGCCTCAGCTGTGGGGCACAGCAGCTGAAATCCTTGGACAGTCTTTTCAGCCTTCCCGCTGTTACTTTCCAGGGGGTTCCTTGGAGACTTCTTTAAGCACGTACAATTCATGCATCAGCTAAGGATTCGAGAATAATTTAAATGCAGTTACTTTCCAGCTTGTGGCTCTCTCCAGGAGTTACCTTATTAATTAAGTTCCAGTTACTGTTGCAGCCTCAACTGAATCCTGACACCTAAAACTGACAAGACTATGGTGATCTGCTTAAGTTCCAGTTATTCCATGCTACACAGGCTGGCAAGAATCTCACCAAGTGTGGTTCCTTCTTTCAGGGGTGGAATTCTCTCCAGTTTTTGCCAGTTTCTTATTACTCTCCAGTACCTTCAAATAGTTGGTTTTAGAATATTTTATCCAAACTTGGTAACTCTTGTTTATGGGAGGCCTAGTCCCATTCAAACTAGGGAATCTCTCAATAAACTTTTAGTTCACTAAACATTTAAGACTCATGAAGGCAAAGGCTGGGAGCAGTGGCTCACAACTGTAATCCCAGAACTTTGGGAGGCCGAGGCGTGTGGATCACCTGAGGTCAGAAATTCAAGACCCGTCTGGCTAACACGGTGAAACCCCATCTCTACTAAAAATACAAAAATTACCTGGGCATGGTTTTTAATTTTAGTCTTGATGAAGTCTAATTTATTATTTTTGCTTTATGTTAGTGCGTTTAGTGTTCTCTCTAAAATATCTTGGTATTTCCAAAGATCCCAAAGATGTTCAACTATTTTTCAAGTTATTTCAGAGTTTTAGTTTTTATCCACCTGTAATCCCAGATACTCAGGAGGCTGAGGCAGGAGAACTGCTTGAATCCGGGAGGTGGAGGTTGTAGTGAGCCAAGATGGCGCCACTGAACTCCATCCAGCCTGGGTGACAAAGCAAGACATAGGTCTTAAAAAAA
>NW_016107371.1:3594632-3633838 GCF_001604975.1 Cebus imitator
TTTTTGAGATGGAGTTTCACTCTTGTTACCTAGGCTGGAGTGCAATAGCACGATCTCCGCTCCCTGCAACCTCAGCCTCCTGGTTTCAAGCATGTCTCAGCCTCCCGAGTAGCTGGGACTACTACATACAGGTGTGTGCCACCATGCCCAGCTAATTTTTGTATTTTTAGTAGAGATGGGGTTTTACCATGTTGACCAGGATGGTTTCAATCTCTTGACCTCGTGATACACCTGCCTCAGCCTCCCAAAGTGCTGGGATTATAGGCGTGAGCCACCTCGCCTGGCCCGTAATAATTTTCAAAATAAAAGCACTGTTGACATATTTGTGCCCTGTGCCTATTTAAAATATATTGAGTCAGGGAGAGAGTTTCAATTTCTTAATGTTTTTGGTTTAATCAGTGTTTTCTAAACTTTTGATCATTTAAATTTTCTCAGAAATTAATTTTACGTTAATAATAAAATCTATTACTACAAAGCTCTGTACACAGTACTTTCATACAGTTTAAAGACATTTCATACAATTTAAAGACTTTTTTTTTCCTATCTGTGCTCTTAAGTTTGCTTTAAACTGCTTAAAACAAACATGTAACTGGCAAATAAAAGTTATCTCTTCCTTTCCATTTTTGTATATGGCTATTTTCTACCTGTGGCACTGACTTGAAATTCTAGCATAAGCAGTAAAAACACACATTCTCATCTTGGTCCTTGGTGCTAAAATTAACTTTGACATTAAATTTGCTTTTTAAAATTTTTAAACAGACATCCTTTACCAGGTCAAGGAAATTCCTTTTCTATTCATTTGGCCAAACTTGCCTATAAAACTAGTTCTAGAGTCTTATTTTGAATGCTGATTCAATTTCTTCAACAGCTACTGATTTCATCAGTTTTCTAATTCTTCTTGAATCAATTTTGGTAACATATATTTTCTAGAAAATAATCCAATTAATCTACTTGCACGAAAGTACTAACATAAAACTACTTAAAAATTTCTTATGACTTTAAAAAATTTTATGGTTATAATTATACACACTTTTGCTCTTCTCTTTTTCTTCAGTTTTGCTTTGAGTTTTGTCTATCTTCCTGAGTTTTTCAGAAAGCCAGCTTTTTGTTTTATTGAATTTTATTGCTTATTTTTCTAGTCTTTATTTCTACTTTAAAACTCACCCTGTAATTCTTTTCCTTAACTCTTGAGTTAAATGTTGAGCTTATTTATTTTCTAATTTTAAAACCAATGCATTAAAGTTGTAAACTTTTCTAAGTATTCTTTCAATGTATTCTAACAGTTATAATATGTATTATTTTCACTATGGTTATTTAAAAAATATGTAGTCCCACTGTAATTTCCTCTTTAATTCAGGAGTTATTTAGCAATGTATTTCTAAACATACAGGTTTTGTTATTTTTTTCCTTTATTTTAATTGCACCGTGGTAAGAAAACACAATCACCGTGGTAAGAAAACACAATCTGAATGATGTAGAGTCTTTGAAATGTATTAAGAGTGCCTTTGTGATTTAAAACATAATCAATTTTTATAAATGTTCCACATGTCTTTGAAAAGAGTGTGTATTCTTTGTTGAAATAAATATCAAAGGTGTATTAAAAATCTCCCACTGCAATTGTGGATTGGTCAAATTTGCTGGGCAAGTCTCCACATTTTGTTTTGCATGTATTTTAGGCTATGTAGGTACATGAAATTTACTGCTGTTTTATCTTCCTGCTAGATTACCACAATTCTTGCTAGTATTTTGTGCCTTAAGCACAATTACAACTGATGTTAATCTTCCTACACTAGTTTTCTCTTGATGAGCAGCTCCAAAGCTAACCTTTTCTATCTCCTTGTTTTGTTTTTGTTTTTATTTTTGAGACAAGGTCTCACTCTGCCACCCAGGCTGGAGTGCAGTGGTGCATTCACGGCTCACTTGCAGCCTCAACCTCGTGGGCTCAGGTGATCCCCCTCCTGAGTAGCTGGGACTACAGGCAACATGCCATTACACCTAGCTAATTTTTTGTATTTTTTGTAGAGACAGGGTTTTGCCATGTTGCCCAGGCCAGTCCTGAATTCCTGAGCCTGCCTCAGCCTCCCAAAGTGCTATGATTATAGGTGCAAGCCACGGCGCCTGGCACATCTCCTTGTTTTTAGACATTCTGTATTAGTTTGGTTTTCGGTGTGTTACAACCTTTCTAATTGAGAGAGAGTACTCATTTTCCTTCTTTACTTTTTTTCTTTGAGACAGGGTCTCACTCTGTTGCCTACGCTGAGGTGTAGTGGCACTTTATCTCGGCTCACTGTAACCTCCACCTCCCGGGTTCAAGCAATTCTCATGCCTCTGCCTCCTGAGTAGCTGGGATTATAGGCACACGCCATCATGCCCAGCTAATTTTTGCATTTTTAGTACAGATGAGGTTTCGCTATGTTGGCATGCTGGTCTCAAACTCCTGACCTCAAGTGATCTGGCCACCTTGGCCTCCCAAAGTGCTGGGATTGTAGGCATGAGCCACCGTGCATGGCTTTCTGTCTTTTTTTGAATATATTTTTAAAGTTCCATTTCCTGTCTTAAATGCTCAATATTATTTCTATTTTTAATCAGTGGCTAACTTTTGATATTTTAATTAAAAAGCTAAAACACACTTTTTTTCTAACAAAGAGTATTCAGTGTTTCTTCTGTCCCCTCAAAATCACAAATAAGATGGAAACAATTTACAGCTTTATTTTCACTAACCTCTTACTAAAATTTAACATTTCCTTCACTTAGAAACAACCAACCATGACAGTATTTACAGTACCTGCCACTCTACCACTATTCAAAATCGGAGATACTTTTATGTTACATTTCAGTTTTTACAGATATTTAAAAATAGTATTTACACTTAAAAATTTTATTTTGAAATTAATCATCACTTGATTTTGTTAATGTGCTAATAAATATGCATATATTACTATATTACAAATACTTTTAAAATCTGATAGGTATAATTCTATATATATTATGAATTTAAACATATTATTCTGGGAAAGAATACATAGGGTTTACCAGACCGGCAGGTGTTCATGGCATAAAGAAAGTTAAGTAAAGACTCCCTGACAGAATACATTTTAAAATGTCTGGAGTAAATTTGAGTTTCAACTTAATTTTGTATGACTGTTTTTCTCAGCATTCAATTTTTTCACCCATTCTACAATTTTGGTTTATAGGTTTATTTTACGGAATTTTTTTGGGCTTTCTTTCTTTTTTAACCCTCTTGTCCTCTATATTCCCGTACTTGGGTCTACATTCCAGAACATGTCTAAATGATGGTTCAGAATATTACAGATCCTGTCATGGAGTCAGTAGATGACACAGTTATTCATATTTGTTAGGTTATGCCCTCTCAGCTCTCAGTCCCATATAAAATTCAGGCTGTGGTTTGTGAAAGATTTTTCAGTCTCTTGTATTGAGCAAAATTGCCTGTCCCTAGTCCTTAGCTTCAAGCAGAGTGCTAGGATTCAATCCTCTCTTCCCCATGGATGAGGTGGCCTTTGCTGATTACAGTGGGTTCTGAGGGAGATAAGTAAAAATATCTTTATTTTACCATCTTCAGCAAGTTTTATACAGATAGCTCTCAGTATTGTTTGTACTCCATAACTTTTGTTTCCCTCTTCTATCCAAATTAAAAAAAAATCTCTACTTCCATTTTACTAAGAATTTGAAATTTTTATTTTAAATTCAGGAATGAATGCTGATTTTCTTTTTTACCAAAATGCTTTAAGGCATCTATGTACACTAGACAATCATATACTTTTTGTTTTCACTTGTTAACATGGCAAATTAATATTTCCTAATACTGATGCGTTTGTATGTCTAAAAGAGCTATTTAATTATGGCATATATTCTTTTGAATCATTTAAGATTAGTATCAATAATGATATAGAAAACTTGTCTTTGTGTATATGCATGTATGTCATCTTTTTCAAGTTATATGGTATTACCATGATAATGACTTCAGTAAAGAATTTGAACAATCACTAAAATCTATATAAATACAAATTCATCCAAATTCATTGCTCCTTTCTAGAATTCAGGAAATTTTTCTTTAGCTAAAGGGTTCACTTCAATTTTACTCTGCATTTCAGTATTGTCCTTGGTTTTCAGTGTATCTTTGAAATCTCAAGGATCCAATCAATACATGATCAAAACCACATGGCAGTATTTCATGCAGTTTCTTCTGTGCTGGTAAGATTTTCAAGTTTTACAAAACTAAGCTATAAGCTGCAAGTTTAATTTTTAGGTTAAAAGATAAAGTTGTCTATAAATTCTAGTTTTATGCTAAAAACTCTAATATGTGGTAAAAATGTTATTTTGTAAACACATTTATACTTAGTCATACTACAAGTAACAGAAAATAGATACATTATTTACATTCCAACACTGACACTGTTGCAGAAAGATAACCTTAATGGTGCATTCTACCACTCAATCAGGCAAAAGAAAAACACTTTGCATGGAGGAGAAGAACAACAGCTTCTGTATGTGCCAAACTCCAGGGTTCCAGAAGAGGTAATGTAGGGTAGAGAAAAATAAAAGGAAAACAGACTACGGCCCCTGTTTATGGCTTCCACCAAAAAAGGGGACAGATGACAATTATGCTCCTCAAAAGAGACTGGAGTTTCCTCATTAGTTAATAAATACAAAAAAGGAAGATGAAAGAGATGAGAAAGTAGACTAAATGTATAAGCTTTATTTTGAAAACCTAAAATGAAAGAGTAAGTTTATGATCTCCAAAGTCTCTTCCAAATCTAAAATTCTATGCCTCCTATCCATACAATGTTACACATGAAAGCAGGTTGAAGGTGCCTTTGTACTACACTCTTTCTGTGATGGAAATGACATTCTTATTTGTGTTTTCATTCCAACTGCAGTTCTTTGTTCAGGCACACTATATTTTTCCCCCAGTAGGTAAGCATGTTTTTCCTAATAGCCTTGATACAATTTTCCTAAGCAAGCAATATCTAGTTCTACTAAAGATATTCTTCACTGTCTTGTTCCCGTACCGTTTTTCTCTGCAAGTAATTTGCTAAATGTTTTAAAATTTAATTTTAATCTTCCTTATTTATGTCACATTTATTCCTAGAATCTTAAATTTACAGTTATTTCCCCTAAGAATGCCTTTCACTTTGTATTCTTAACAAATGTTCTTTTGTTTTGAGTTATAAAAAAAGATTTTTCTAGATGTATTTTTCCATTATCAGCTTGTTTCAAGTTTTATACATACATACACATATACAGACATGCACGACAACCGTGTTTTAACTCATTTAGGTAGAAGGCTCTACTAATGAGACCAAGGTTAAGGGCTAGATATCCAAGTGAATTAATGAGTTTTGTTTATTTGTTCTACTGCCAAAGATTATTCTTGATCCTAATAAGGTATTTTGCAAATGTGTATCTTTTGTTAAAAACTAGCTTAGAAGAATATAGATGATTCAATGCAAATACATTACCACCCTTAGAAATACTCAAAACACATACCAGATGGGCTGTTATTCTTACTCTTAAGATGACACCAATAGCTATTCTTTATTACATTTCCTTAAAAACCTTTTTATATTACTGCATGTTAAGTGATAATAAATGAAAATGGAGTTTGTGTTTTGTAATAAATGATATAATAATACGGAAAGATAGAATTACCTTATAGTAATGATTTCGCCTGGGTTTGCCCTTATGAACCAGCTACAGTTGATTTTTGCAGGATATTCAGAAGGCCAGCCTGGGCTTGTGATTATGCCACTTGGTGCTCGAATTTGCTCTGGAGTCTCTCCACAAGCTAGAAGATAGCCAAAGCAATCTTTGCTTATAATTATACTTTTAAAATAGTAGTAGGTAAATCAGTGTTTATCTTTTAAAAACCAAAAACTTTACACATCAAATAATATCCAATAAGATGTGGGAGTATCAACTTTAAAAACTTATTATTCTAATGAGGTATTTCAATTTCCTCCCTTCTAGACAAAGGCCCTTATTCTAATTAAATATAGTAGTCCCACTTATTGGACATTTTGCTTTCCATTGTTCAGTTACTCTCAGTCAACAGTGGTCTGAAAATACTGCATAAAAAATTCCAGAAATAAACAATTCATAAGTTTTAAATTGTGTGCTGTTCTGAGTAGTGATGACATCTCTTGCTATGCTTCTCTGTCCCTCCTGGGACATGAATCTTCCCTTTGTCCAATGTGTCCACACTGTATATGCTACCCACCCATTAGTTACTTAGTAGCCATCTCATTATCAGATCAACTGTCACAGTATTGAAGTGCTTGTGTTCAAGTCACCCTTATGCTGCCATTATGAATGGCCTCAAAGCACAAAAGCACTGATGCCAGTAATGTGGATATGCCAAAGAGAAGCTGTAAAATGCTTCCATTAAGTGAAAAGGTGAAAGTTCTCAACTTAACAATAGAAAAAGAAAATCATATGCTGAGGTGGCTGACCTCTAAGGTAAGAATGAATCTTCTATCCGTGAAATTATGAAGAAGGAAAAAGAAATTGATGCCAGTTTTGCTGTCATACCTCAAACTGCAAACTGCAAAAGTTAATGGCCATAGTGCCTACATGTTTAGTTAAGATGGAAAAGGCATTAAATTGGATAGCAATCAGGTTTGGTACTCTGCAGTTTCAGGCATTCACTGAGGGTCCTGAAGGTATCCCGCATAGATAAAAAGGGACTATTGTACATGATTTGGGCAGGCAAGGAAATAGGATGACTGAATAAGAGTTCTGCATTGCTAGCTTTGGCCATGGAGACTGATCCATCCACCCATCCACATTTTTTCAAAACTCATCTTTCAGATTTACTTTCTTTATTATAAACCACCTTTCCAATATTTACTAACCTACTTTGTTTAGATCCTTAGGAGCTTCATACTGCTTTTAGGGTACTCTAAATAAACCTAACATCAAGATGCTGGATTGTAATTTCTGTTAAGAAGTTAGTGGGTATCTGAATAAAGACAGTAAAACATTCAAAATTACTGTAAAGCAGTTCTTCAATTTATTCCATTGATACTTCCAAGCTATTTATTACAGGGTTATGAATGATTCCTAAGTTATTTAAAAATAAAGTCTTGAAATAGTGCTTTAAATATCATTGTGATTAGATATCTGCATATCACAGAGGAAAATCTTCATGCATATAGAATTAATTAAAACTAATACCAACACTTTCCTGGATTATTCTTGCATTATCCAGAACTCTTGTTGTATTAGTTAACACTATTCAGAATTCAGTTGATAATGTGACAATTTATTCTTTCTCAATTAAATACGTGATGTTTAAGCCTTTAGTGGAATTTAACATCCTAGAATCTCCTATTTAATACAATTTCAACAAATTAGATTACTTGAGTTTTAAACTAACAGCAGATTAGAAGCAGAAAATTAGAAGTGGGGAGACTAGCTGCCAGGGGTACACAGACAGTTATCAGAAGTGATGAGTAAATTTTCAGAAATACAATAAACACTACATACTAAACTCAATAACCACGAGCTCATAATTTACACATTATTGCCCATCTCTCAAAAGGTAAGACTGTCATATTATATCATCATAATAAATTAATATTCATACTGATCTAAGAGTTGCTGAGTTAAAGATGAATCAGTACAGGCAAAATGACTGGCATAATACATGGCCTGAACTTCCATGCTTTTTAAGTTCTGCTGTAGTTTAAAATCAGGGAACCAAGAGATGGCCAAATATTGCTGTTACAATTGTAATTTGGAAAAAGGACTTTTTTTTTTTTTTTGGAGACTAAGTCTTGCTCTGTCGCCAGGCTGGAGTGCAATGGCACGATCTTGGCTCACTGCAACCTCTGCCTCCTGGGCAAAGGCAATTCTCCTGCCTCAGCCTCCCGAATAGCTGGGACTACAGGTGTGTGCCACCATGCCCAGCTGATTTTTGTATTTTTAGTAGAGACGAGGTTTCACCATGTTGGCTAGCATGGTCTCGATTTCTTGACCTTGTGATCTGCCTGCCTTGGCCTCCCAAAGTGTTGGGATTATGGGCGTGAGCCACCACACCCAGCCTTCTTTTTTTTTTTGAGACAGAGTTTTGCTCTTGTTACCCAAGCTGGAGTGCAATGGCGCAATCTTGGCTCACTGCAACATCTGCCTCCTGGGTTCAAGCAATTCTCCTGCCTCAGCCTCCAGAGTAGCAGGGACTATAGGCAGGCGCCACCATGCCCAGCTAATTTTTGTATTTTTAGTAGAGACAGGGTTTTACCATGTTGACCAGGATGGTCTCGATCTCTTGACCTCGTAATCCATCCGCCTGGGCCTCCCAAAGTGCTGGGATTATACGCGTGAGCCACCACGCCTGGTCCTGGCATTTTTTAAGAGATAAGTTCTCACTATGTTGCCCAGGTCAGAGTACAGTGGCTACTCACAGGCACTAGCATAGAACACTATAGCCTTGAATTCTTGGGCTCAGGAGATCCTCTTGCTTCAGCTTCCTGAGTAGCTGGGACTGAAAGGAACATGCCACCATGCCTGGCAATTTTTTTTTTTTTCTTTTTGGTATCAGAGGTTATAGTCTGTTCAATTTAGGTTAAGAATGCTAGGAAGTATACTAGGTAATTTAAAGGATTTTATCCATATGATCAAAATAAAATAAGCTATATTACTTAAATTCTTATTTCTATAGAATAACCTATTCCCTGAAGAAAACATGCAATCAAAGCTTTAAAAGTATATTATACTGCAGAAAAAAAGTTCATACCTAAAATGGATCTGCCCAAGAATTAGGGTGCACTGCCAAAGGGATCCTGTTTCAAATCGCTTTCAGAACAGATTCATGGCATACAGCACAGAGATACATCAAGGGCTTAGCATTCATCTCATTGCCAAGGCATAGTCAAAGTCTCCTTTTTTTTGTTTTTCTGTTGCTGCTGTCTCATTAGTAATCTCCCTTACCAAAAATTTTTAATTTTAATGAATGTTTTAGCAAAAGACTAAATGTATGCAAATGTAATCTTTTTAAGAGTGTATTAATAATAAACTACCAGAGTTTGCTTCCACTTTGCTCTGAGTTATCATTACAATAATTTAATAAAAAGATAGCTAAGTTATTTGTAAGACCTTCTTTTTCTCCTGGCCAACATGGTGAAGCCCCGTCTCTATGAAAAATACAAAAATTAGCTGGGCATGGTGGTGCGCACCTGCAGTCCCAGCTACTCGGGAGGCTGAGGCAGGAGAACTGCTTGAACCCGGGAGATGGAGATTGCAGTGAGCCGAAAGCATGCCACTGCACTCCAGCCTGGTGACAAAAAAGAAAAGAAAACAAAACAAAACAAAACAACACCTTCTTTTTCATTATCTCCTACCAAAACATTCTGCAATAGTACGCTAAAGGAAACCTTAAGTTCATGAAAATATAAATAAACAGCCAAAAGCAATCATTACCCTTTCCCAAGAATATGGAAAATTATACATTTTTATTAAAAAGATTCACCTACATTCACCTACAAGAAAATAATGCAATTTTGAGTTAAATTACATTTAACTCAGAATTGTAATACTGTACTAGCATACAAGTATTCGACTATTTATTAAATGGTTTAACAGCAGTGAGATACAGCCAAAAACAAGGTGGGAGTAATCTATGACAAAGCAGAACCTTCCTAACCTTTGACTAAATGGATAGACTAATTATAGGGAAAACCCAGAAAGAATTTTATTAAATTTTGTTTTAGGAAAAACATTTCAAGTACATGAGAAACCCATAGGTGGTGCTCTTATACCAAAAATAGAAGATTCTAGTATGGTACTCAAAAATACATTTTGTTAATATTTGATTTCCATAAAACTGCCCAAGGATAAGACATACCACCTATAAATAAGAATGGTTATTTTAAGATTCAATATTTATATTTCTAATTCAATATGTACTTTAATAATATTATTTTAAAATATTAATGATTCTTCCTAATCAAAAACAAAACTATAATATCATAAAGTTTCTTCCTGAATTGGTTATAAATACATATATTGATTTAGTTATGCACATTTCCAACATGACTGAATTTGGAATTTGGCTCCAGATCTAGTCAGTGGCTTTTTATCAACATATTTTTGCATGTACAATATATTGAGTATGCAGACAAATGTACTCCAGCATAGCCATAATGTATTCCTTTCTATATCTAAGAAAGAATACATTTGAAAAGCCAAAAGAAACCATTAAAGCAATTTTTAACTCCCCCAATTTTTAACTCCCTTTTGGGTTAAGAGTTTGCCTATGTATACTGGCAGATTTGGAATCGGAAGACTTATATGCTGTCTGTTCTATCTGTCACTTACTGGCTTTGCATAATGTAAATTACTAAACTTTTTGGGGTACTATTAATAATTTTCTCGTGTTAAAATAAAGAGTTGCTATCTGAATACCTCTAAAGTCTATTTCAGCCCTCAATCATGCACCTCTTCCCACTATATTTCTGAGAGCTCATCGGGATACACTGATAAATTTTTCACTTTCTTTCTTTGCATTTTCCCTCTGGCCCACTGAAATTGACTTTCAATTCCGACCTTATTTCCACAGAAACTATGCTAGCAGGCAAAGGCCATCAGTGACCTCACTGCTAAATACAATGGACTCTCATCCCCAAGGTACCTGATCTTTCTGGAGCCCTTGGCACCGACTACCCAGACTTGGAACTATTCTATCCAGATTTTGTGGATATCACCTCTTCTGATTCTCTTTCTAATTCTATTCTGTGTTAACTTTCTAGCACTAGATCCTCTGTCCTTGGCCAGCCAGCCAGCCCGACACTGGTTTCATGGTTAATTCCAAAGCCCTCTGCTCTTCTTACCCTCAATGGAAGATTTCATACATTTCTACAATTTCAACTATTGTCATGAGTTTAAAATTTTTAACCCGGAGGCTTTGCATAGTCAAATGCCCACTGGACATTCTAACTTCAAATTCAACATGATCAGACCTGTGTATTTCCCAAATCCGATTTCAGAATATCCTATATTCTGAATCTATATTGTCTTAGCAGCATTTGGTTGATGGAACAGGTATGTAAGTAAAAAGAAACTGAAGAATACCACAGGTAATTGAAGAATTTTCAGGAAATAAGTTAGGCCTTACAGAGTAACACTGGAAATTTCAGTCAGAAATTGAGCCTGCCCCTTCACCACTTCTTAGGGAACCAAGGCCTGTTTTATCTCTTACACATCTGCCCTGATGTTCCAATGGACCTCCTCTGGGTCCTCCATTTTTTCATTATTTCAGTGCTTTATAAATGACTTCCCAGTTCCAACTTATCATTAATACTTCAGCTCCAGTACCTACTATCACCTGTAATTTCATTTTTCTTAGTTTATTAAATTTATACTACTGTTACTCATTTTATATTATAGATTTGAGGTGACTTATTATAATATTGATAAATTTGATAAAACCTGAGTCTCAGGTCAGACGCAGTGTCTCACGCCTGTAATCCCAGTACTTCGGGAGGCTGAGGCAGGTGGAGCTTGAGATCAGCCTAGCCAATATGGTGAAACCCCATCTCTACTAAAAAGTAAATAAATAAATAATTAGCTGGGTGTGGTGGTGCATGCCTGTAATCCCAGCTACTCAGGAGACTGTGAAAGAAGGATTACTTGAACCTAGCAAGCGGAGGTTGCAATAAGCCGAGATTGCACTACTGACTCCAGCCTGGGCGACAGAGCGAGACTCCGTCTCAAAAAAAACAAAAACAAAACAAAACAAAAAAAACCTTACTCTATTTCCTCACTTGTAAATGGGGATTAAAATACTAGTACACAGGGTGTTCCAAGGATTACATACAATTATTTTGGTAAAAGACATAGCACACTGCTTGCATTACAGTAAATTATCAGTAAACAATATTATGTGATAAGTCAAATCAGATTAGTTGCTAGTAATGTCTGGGATGCTGTACTGAGATGGCAACTAAGGCTGCGTTCAGGCTAAGTGAGAAAGAGGACAGTGACTGAAAGAGGATGTGTGACTGTTTACTTAGTAACTGCTGGGTACCATTACACACTGGAAAGAATGAGAAATTCTGTCGTGATTAACTGGTTACCTGACACAGATAAAAGCCACGGGAAGGATAGGGTTTGGACACAAACTCACAAAACTTTAGGAACTAAATCTCTTTTTGTTTGAGACCAAAATCTTTACATGGTTTAGGTGGTTTGAACTTCGTCTTTCTACATTTTGACTATACTCTCAGTTTAAAATACATCAAGCTTGACCTTCTTTTGCTTATATTCATTCTATTCATACCTTTTCTAATGCTTAAACATAGTTATTTCAACTACGGTCTGGCTAATTCTTCCTTAAGAATTAGTTTATACGTGATTGGCAAATAAAGGAATCTTGTCGGTACAATGCAAAATTGTGTAAGATCTTATTCCCGGCATGCCAAAGATTCGAAATAACCAGATGTAGAAGTTTTCAGAGTTTAAGAAAAAATATGAAAACCCTATAGACGCTGTCTTTCTTAACTGCAAAATGTGGTTATATTTTTGGGCTTAAATAACTGCTTGGCTTTTTTCCACATTAAGCTATCTTGGGAAATTGCAAAATGCACATGGAAATGTGAAGACATCACACTGCTATGAAAACAAAACACCTTAATTGATGAGGAATATGCCTGAAGTATATTTTTTATTATTGATTAAATTGATCTCTATTAGAAGCAAATATTGTTAAGGGGGGAAGCATAAACCTATGCATATATGGCTGCAGAATACAGATTGATTCTAATTGTAAATGTCCACAGGTATTTGACTGTGCGAGCATTTGGACTGATATTTTATTTGCTAGGGTTATACTTAAAAGGTATGTAGTTGTAAGTGATTTATGCCAACACTACTTTTCCCAGAAATTCTCTCTTTGTTCATTTTGCTTCTTTAATATGTCTTTTAATTACAAGTATCAACTTTTTAAATTTACTTTTTAAGTTTTTCTTTTTAGAGATGGGGTCTCCCTATGTTGCCAAGGCTGGTCTTGAACTCCTGGGCTCAAATGATCCACTCTCCTTGGCCTCCCAAAGTATAGGATTACAGGTGGGAGCTACCACACCCAGCCAGTATCAATTTTTTGTTTTGCAAAAATCATCTATCTAATTTACTTTGGTCAGTTATCTTTAGATATAAACAAATATTCAAGTACTTTGGATAATAACGATCTACATCTCTACCTTTTATAAATTTCCCATAACCTCAGAAATAGAAATCCCCAAATTAAAGAGGTCCTAAATGTTTATTCAAAAGATAGCAACTTTCAAACATCTTCTTAGTAGGAACATATAGGTTATCTGACTAGCCCTCCCAAAATCCTATTTAATTTACACTGGATCTAGTGTATAGGACATCTGAAATGAAAAAAACAAAAAAGGCAATGACATTATCATAATGCTAATGGTTAAGCCCAATGAAAAGATAAACTGAATACATCCTTTTAAAATCTATCAAGTATGCTGTCAATTGAGAAAGGGAGAATTAACTGAAGAATCAATAGGTAGATATTCGCTGATGGAGTTCTTAACATTTTGGTATTAGTTTTCTGGTTTAAAATATAAAGATCTCATTGTGTAGTTTAGAAAATAGGGCTAAATTAACTGATAAAGAAACACTCATCAGCCGGGGCATGGTGGCTCACGCCTGTAATCCAAGCACTTTGGAGGCCAAGGCGGGCAGATCACCTGAGGTCGGGAATTGGAGACCAGCCTGACCAACATGGTAAAACCCCATCTTAAAAAAATAAAAAATATGTAATCCCAGCACTTTGGGAGGCCGAGGCGGGTAGATCACGAGGTCAAGAGATCGAGACCATCCTGGTCAACATGGTGAAACCCCGTCTCTACTAAAACTACAAAAAATTAGCTGGGCATGGTGGCGCGTGCCTGTAATCCCAGCTACTCAGGAGGCTGAGGCAGGAGAATTGCCTGAACCCAGGGGGCGGAGGTTGCAGTGAGCCGAGATCGCGCCATTGCACTCCAGCCTGGGTAACAAGACCGAAACTCTGTCTCAAAAAAAAATAAATAAATAAAAAATAAAAAATAAAATTAAGCTTTAAAAACACTGAAGACCTCTTCATGTTTATACTGATGCTATGTTAATAATTCCACAGAAAAGCACAAAACTATGGTTTCAAAACTAGATTAATGCATCATAATTATTATCTTAAAATCAATTATTTAAAAACTTAGAAGTGCTCAAACAACATCTATTAAGAGGACACATGAAAAGAGGGAGGATCACTTCAAAATAATGTCAAATAAACTGCCTTGCAATTTGAGATTTCAGTTTCAAAATAAGTAAAAAGTTACGGAAAAAATACATTAAGATAGTCATAATTAGAACTGAACTACTGTCAAAGAAAAAGCACAATTTCCTGTTCCACAGATGAAGAACTGGGTTTTTCAAAACTGACAAGAGTTGATACTTTATGACAAAAAGTAGTTGAGACTAAAAGTTATGGGAAAACTTTGTGACTTTGATTTTAATAAATCACAAAACTAAAATATAAGTAAATATCAGTTATGTTTTCTGACCACCTAACTTCATAAGAAGGGCACAAAAGAAATAAAGGGAACTCATGCCCTCATGGAAATTATAATTTTATAGCAATGATAAATGCTTTTTAACTGAATCCAAGAAGCATATAACAGTTAATATGACAGCATATCAGATAATAAAGTACTACATAATACAATGCATAACAAGTAATTTCAGGCAAAGTATCACATGTTCAGTTAAACATGAGGTGTTATTAAATAGTGAGAAAGGCCCATCAAAAACCTACATTATACAAATATAGAACAGGGAAGGTAATGGACTATAAACAAAGGATTTCCTTCATAGAAGAGAAGTTGATAGACCAACGGTAAAAAACATTCTTTAGTTAAAAGAATTTAATGATTCAATTTTATAGACATGAGTCAAGCCACAGTAGACCTACTACAAAAGGAAGTGATGTGATCCAAATATTTTGTAAAGGTTATTGAAGGAAGAGAAACCAGTGAGGCAGAGATCACCTAAAAGACAATTATAAAAGCTCATCTTTTTGTACCATTTTACTTTATGAAAGTTTGAAGATAGAGCATGCTCACTGTTCATAAGCAAAGGATAATAGCATATATAGTTAACAGTGGTCACTGTCATTTGGCCATCTCATTTTTCAGAGTACTGTATAGAGTGTCTTATAAATAATATTAATTCTATTATGGCTGATGAGTACAAAAGCAATTCCAAGTATTGAAAACTATTAAGAATGATTTGATTCCAATGGAAATAAATGTACTTACAAAACCCCATCATCTCCAAAATAAAAATTTGGTAAGCAAATGGTATCTGTTGAATGGCCATATGAAATGAAAGTAGGAATTATTCTGAAAGTTAACAAGTGAATCATTCAATACATGGAAAATATTATGCTTCTGCAAACAACAAAAGACACCAAAACATGGAAAATTTAGAGTATACAGTTACATGATTAGCATGAAAATAAGATACCTCCTGGCCTATTGTTAATTTAGGAAAATAATAACAGTTTGAAAACTTAAAGGCTAAGTATGTACGACACATAGTACTGAGGATAAGATTTCTGTTTCAAGTCAGAAATTTATGGTTTCTAAGTCCGAGGACTGTAAGTATCATCAAAGTGAGGCATGTATGCAGGCTGGTGGATGCATGGCTGATGATAATGTTATAAAATTACCTAACACTTACTGAACTCTTACTACCTGTCAGGTACTTCCTTTTCTCATTTAATACTTATTATTATTATCCCCATTTAACAGATAGGAAAAAAATGGAGGCAGAGAGAAATTTGGTAATTTTCCTAAGGTCACAAAAAAGCTGTGTCAGAGCTGGGACGGAACCCAGGCAAGGGGCTTCATAAAAGCTGTATTCTTAACCACTAAGGCAAACTACTGCCCACTAATGAACTCCCTATGGCATCTGGAAAAATTTCCAGGGAAGTGAAAGGGAGTCGCTTCAATAGCATTTAAATAACAAAAGTGGTCTATTCTGGAAAAGTGAACTGTTGGTCCTACACTAACAAGGATAGAAAGGATACAGGATCTATAATAATACAGAAAAAATAAGTACAGCCAGTTTTAAAGCTTCTCAAAATTGATTCTTATTTGCTACATATTATCTAGGAACTATAGGGAGGACTGACCAGCTTTTTAGTATCTTTGGAATTAAAAAATATTTCATAAACAGCATTCTAAAACCTACTTTTAGTGGTAAGAGAACATATATACATATAGTTAATTATGGGTAAGATGCTTGGGGCAAGGAGTAGAATAATAGCAATAAGGGGAAGAAGTGGAGTCTAAGGGAGACATTTCAAAGGAAATAACAATGGACAGATACTTAATATTGGACAGTCTGTAAAGCATGCATGTTCAGCACAGTCTATGGGCCACTTAGAATACAGGGCAAGTGACTAACTGTTAGAATCTGCAAGAAGAATAACTTAAAGTACTACAGCTTCCCTCTGTTGGACTGTCATGTATAACACAACTGAGCCCTGTAACTTGAACAGGAAACATAAGCCAACGGCTAGGAAGAAATGATGTTGATTCCAAAGTCCACTTCCTATATCTTGACTGTGTGTGTTGTCTATATAGCGTCTTGATTTCTCTGACCCTCCAGACTCCTTAAACGGGGTTTTCTGACTCCCTGGCACCTGAGCCAAGCTGCATCATAATGGGAATGGCAGAACAGTCAACATTCTGAGGATGGAAAGAGTTGGAAAGGGACAGAGACTGGACATGAGTAAGATTTTCTTAGAATTATTCCAAATTTCATTATTTTTTAAAAAAATAGGTTAGAAAACTGAACTTCTCCCTGTATGGAAATAATTACTAGCACTCGAACATAGGTTGAGTATCCCTAATCCAAAAGCTTAGGACCATAAGTGTTTTGGATTTCAAAATTTGGAATATTTACATATATATATTGGTTGGGCATCCCTCATCCAAAATCTGAAATGCTTCAATGAGTATTTCCTGTGAGCATCATATCAGCACTTTTAAAGTTTCAGATTCTGGAGCATTTCAAATTTCAGATTTTTAGATTACGAATGCTCAACTTATAGCAATATTTACTAGTCTAAGATGGGAAGGGTTTTAATTATGATTTAAAAGGCCAAGAATCAGGCAAGCAGAAAAAATTATATTAACCCATCACTCCCACTTAGGACTCTCATTACTCTCAGACCTATTATTAGAAACCACAAGTGCCTCTGGCAAGTAGGAAATCTTACATCCAGCTGTTTATAATTTAAATGAATATTCTTCTGGATTAGTACTCATATTTAAGACTGAATGCAACCATATATTTATTCATATTATTCTAAGCGACATTCTTTAAGAACCAAAACATTTTACTTGGCTATCAGCTGTAATCGAGGCAAGTAATTCTTTGGCATCTTGAAGGTCACTAATGTTCAGAACAAACAAACTATAATCAGGGGTTACACGGCGGCAAAATAAAACATAAAGTCAGAAGAGGCAAAACATATAGATAAAGACAGGAGGAAAAATAATAACAATAAAAAAACAGGGTCATAGCACAGTATGAATAAAGATGAGGAGAGCAAAGAAACTGAATATACCCACCTAAAATGGAACTATCTAGCCAGCTTCACCCTGAAATTTCTTTAAGAGTAATTTAGGATTTTGCTAACAATGCATAAAAGATGAATAGAGGAGATTCATCCTTTTATGTCTTTTTAAAAGGGCTTATGAGGGCAATTTTTTTTTTCCTGCAAGGGTATAAAAATTACTGATATGGTACCTACATTTTCCAATTTTAAGCACTACAGAAGACTAAAATGCTAAAGCAAGCTATTCTATTTCCCGAATGGGAAAAATTAATAATTTTTGAAGGTTACTGTGACTCTGGCTAGAAGCATACAGACGTAACGCAGAAATCATCACTTAAGCTAACAAACTGGCCTTGGAGTTCATGATTTTGTAACCCATCTCTATCAGCTTTGACATAGTTTTTGGTATACTCACATCTTCTGGGAATGTTCCAGTTGTTGTGTCCTTTGTCAAGGGTGGTACCCAGAAATAAACAATACCAGAGTATGTTAACATGAGAAGTAAAGAACTATCATCTGCTTGGTTCTGGATACTATATTTCTATTGCTGCAGTTTAAGATCAAATCACCCCCTTACTTATATAAAGCTATTAGTCAACTGAGACCCAAGTACAGTTTGCTCATCCACCAAGTGACTGGCTTTTCCACAACAGTCTCACAGTATATCCAATTCAAATTCATGCCTTCGCAAAATTACAGATAACTAACATGTGATACAAGTATCACACTTGTAAGAATTATTCCCAAAGTTACAGATCAGAAAAGAAAACATTAAATGTTTGAACAGAACTTGCCTTTTTACCTTCACTAGGTTTGGCTCACTCAATGGAATGGATATATCCATCCAGATGAACTTCACTTCTACCATGTAAGCACTGCACACTCTGTCACAATACAACCTGTTCTGGTATAGTTCTGGTACTCACACACGCTGTTCTAACGCTGAGGTTATTGTTTATTATAACACACAACAAATATTCCTTATCTACAGTCCTTGGGACCAGAAGTATTTTGACTTTTTTCAAATTCTGGAATATGTACAGATATATACTTACTAGTTGAGCATCCCAAACCAAAAATCTGAAGTCTAAAATGCTCCAATGAGCATTTCCTTTGAGTGTTATGTCATTGCTCAAAAAGTTTTGGATTTTGGAGCATTTCAATTTTTGGATTTGTAGATTTGGGATAGTCAACCTGTAATGTAACATAAATAATGTATAACTATTTTGCTATAAATACATAATTATTCAATGAATATTTGATATATAAAATAGGTTACAAATATATAAGATAAAGATGTTGAAATAAGACACTGGCCATAAGATTAAATTATAGAGTATATAATACGGAAATAACACCACCATTAGTTTCCTTTCCAAAGCTTAAGGGGAGTTCTGTACTTTAAAACTTTTAAGTGTCTTAGCAGTAAACTCTCCAACAAAGGTAGACAATGACTTTAAAAATTATTAGTGTCCTATAGTAATGCTGTGCATTTTTTTTTAAAAAGAATATACTCTGTCTCGTATTCCCCACTCACTTTCTTCATATGAAGGATAGCTTCTTGGGTTCATACTATGTTCTATTTTTATATTCTGAAATCCTAAAATCCCTAGTGTATTATTAATCAGCTAAAATGTAATAAGCCTTCTTTTCTTCATTTGAAACATGGGTGAAAGACATTTTTATAACACTGGTCAAAAGAACTAGTGAAATTCTTCTTAGGAACTTTAACAAGAGGTCCAGGTACCTGATTGAATAATTGTAAAATAATATTAAAATTACATAAGAAAGGTGCAAAGGACCACTTGATCTGCTACTTATTCATGTAACTTTTCTATATTTAAAAAATAATCATAAACTTCTATCAGAGATAATTACAATTTAAGCTTTATTTCCTTTCAGATTCTTTATTTGGAAGATCTTAAACATTCTAAAATAACAAAAGTTGTATCAGACCAGGTGTTCAAAGGAAAATTTCAATATACCATGCTATAATATTTAAGCCTAAAGCTGTGGTTAAAAACAAAAGCCATTTTAATTTAGTGCTCTACATTATTACAAAATGTTGTTAACAAATCTGAAAGCAAATGTATTGCAATTTAGAAAATGTGTCCCTATTATAAGGCCACAACCAAATTATTAGTTGTAAAGGCATACAGGATTAGCAATGTGCTAGGCCTTCAAATATTAGAGTGGAAACTATAAAATGCAAATACATATAAGCAAGAAAGGATGATGATTTCGATGGAATAAAATTCTGACAGCATAAACAATACTTAAAAACTATCTGAAGTCTGTTTTGTATACTCTGCTAATTCAGTTAATATGAATAAGGATTAAGAAATGAACTTCCTAAGCAAATATTCTCTCTCAGCTCTCAGAAATCTCAGCTTTGCCTGACAAAAGATTCCAAGTCAAATGCAAAGTAGACTCAAAATCAAGCTAACCTCAGATAGAAACTTCAGCTATCATCAAAAGGTAGGAATATTTGGAAGTCGTATCACTGGTAATTGGAAATACCATGTTAATCTTCATATGTAAAAAAAGCTTCTGCCTGAGAAAGGTGCATGCCCCAGCATCTATTTCTATTAGCAACCAGAAAATCTTTTACAAACTTCAGGCTAGTCTTTGCCTAACTATAAAGAAAAGCAAATCCCATTCTCTTACTCTTTGCAACGTTACAACTCCAGGCCATGAATCAAAAAGAAAAAAACATGATTACTTTAAAAGAAAAAAATTCCAGGAAAAATAAATAAAAGGTTGAGACTTTAATGGAAACATAGTAAGAAAAAAAAAAAAAAAAAAAAAAAAAAAAAAAAAAAAAAAAAAAAAAAAAAAAAAAAAATACCATGATTATATTGAAAATAAATGTAGACAGCTGTGTAAATTAGTATATCCTTTTTGGAAGGTAATCTGTCAAAAAGTTTCTACAGTCATTAAATTATTTTTGACCTGTGATACAGTAATTTTACTTTCGGAAATGTATGCTAAGGAAATATTCTTAGAAATAAAAAAGGCTAGATATAAAATCTATCCTTGAACAATGGGTTTGAATTGTGTGAGTCTACTTGCATATGGATTTTTTTCAATAAATACATTGGAAATTTTTTTGGAGATTTGTGACAATTCGAAAAACTTGCAGACAAATCACATAGACTAGAAATTTTGAAAAAAATTAGGTATATCAGGAATGCACACGTATGTAAAATAGTAGTCTATTTTATCATTTACTACCATAAAAAATCCATTATCCTATTATAAAGAGTTACAATTTATCAAAACTTACTCAAACACCTGCAGACCACACACAGCACCATTTACATTTAAGAAGTGTAAAGATGAGTACTAAGTCACAACTGAATAAAATTAATTAGAGGCATTAATAATTCTGTAGCCACTTCCTATTGCTATTTTGGTGAGCTCAATTTGCAAGTATCTGCTTAAATCACTGTGTGATGCTAATCATTTCCATGTGAACAGTGGTCTCTCCAGTAAATTGTGTGTCACAGTATAATGTGATCTCTGGTGGTTCTCGAGTATTTTTCATTGTGTTTAGTGCAATACCATAAACCCCAAATAACACCACGGGATCCATACGAAGTGCCACTGGTGATGTTGCAAGTGCTCCCTAAAAGCAAACAAAAGTACGAGAAAAAGCTGAATTGCTTGATATGTACTGTAGACTGAGATCTGCAACTGCCCACCTCATCAGACAGATGACTCATCTGTAAATAGATAATGTAAACTTATGGTATCACTAAATACAGTAGCATACTGTAAATGGATTTTCTCTTATGATTTTCTTCATAACATTTTCTTTTCTCTAGCTTACTTTAAGAATACTACACTTAAGGCTGGGTAAGGCGGCTCACACCTGTAATATCAGGACTTTGGGAGGCCGAGGCAGGCAAATCACTTCCACTCACAAGTTCGAGACCAGCCTGGGCAACATGGCAAAACCCTGTCTCTACGAAAAAAAAATTGGCCGGGCATGGTGGTGTGCACCTGTAGTCCCAGCTACTTGGGAGGCTGAGGTGAAAGGATGGCTTGAGCCCAGGAGGTGGACATTGTAGTGAGCTGAGATCATGCCAATGCACTCCAGCCTGGGTGACAAAGCCAGACGCTGTCTCAAAAAAAAAAAAAAAAAAAAAAAAAAAAAAGAAAAAGAATACAGCATTTAATACATATACTGTACATAAGCTTAATTGAATGTTTATGTTATTGTTAAGATTTCCAGTCAACAGTATGCTATTAAGTACTTAAACTTTTGGGGAATCAAAAGTTGTATATGGATTTTCGACTATGCAGGGAATTGATGCCGCTAGCTGCCATGTTGTTCAAGCATCAACTGTATATGAACATGTCTCTTGAGCATGATCCAAATCAGGCAAAATCCACTGGAAACAAACCACTGTAATGAAGTCACATGACGGAAATTTTATGCAGGCATTAAAATAATGAATATGAAGACTAAGAGCAAAATGTACCCTATAAAGTGTTAAATAGAAAGACCAGGAGATAAAACTGGGGATAATTTAAATGCATATACAATTATTTCTAAGGTATGTACACAAAAAGGACAAATAAAAAATTTAATATACTATTATTAATTATTCTAGGAAGGTAGGGTTAATGAGTGATTTTCTTAATATTTTTGCTTTTCTCTAATTTTCCTAAATGCTTAATGAAACTTGTATAATAAATAGAATTTGTGAAAACAAATAAAAAACTTGATTTAGAAGTAATCAACAATAAGGAGAACATAAATTATTTCTAGAATATCCTGATTAAAGTCAATGTCATAGATTACAGAGTAAAATTCAGTTTAAAGTAGATGTATATCAAAAAATCAAATATGTTTGTTTAATATGTACCAAGGGCTTGTTAAAAATCAACTTGACCTAAGATATATTTCATTCTATGTAGCAGATGAGCAGTAATTTGGTATTTTTAAACATTTCCAAAAGAAACACATAATTTAGACATCTTTTTAGTCATTAAAATGGCCTTTCTACTCTCTCATGTATACAATTAAATTACTTGCCAGTTTCTATGATATAAGTCATAATGATTTTCATATATTAGATTTATGAAAATGCCATTTGTCTTTTCTCCTTTTTCTACTGTATATATCAAGAGAGATTTAAAATTCTGGACCAAGAAAAGCTCTAAATTAAAGAAAAAGGTACAAAAATTAGTATATTAAGACCACATTACAGGTACAGTTTACACATTTAATTCTGCTATTAAGTGGTAAGTTCCTTGAGATAAGAATATTTTACTCATTGCTTACTTCCACCCTTCTTGGCACAAGGTCCTATCAAGTGCTTGATACGTATTAAATGAATTGAATTCACTGCCGACAGGGTGACTATAAAGACTGATTTGTCCAGGGCAGTCCTGGCTTAGTCACTGGTGCAGTGTAATGAAAATTAGTGTATTCTTTCACTTTCAAAGTGTCCTGATTTGGCAAATAAATTACCTGATAACAGCAGATGTAGGCAATTAAAATTCTTCCTAAAATCGTCAATATACTTTCCAAAGTGCAAACAACAATCAAGCAGGGCACTGAGCACCGACCGGCAAATGGAGTAGCAGAGGTTAAAAGAGCAGAAGAGCAGAAATAAGTGGCAGAACAGAATACTGAAGTGTCTCACCATTTCTGTTGCTTGCTGATCTCAAGAGAAAGCAAGTCCTACATTTTGAGATTCTTCCAAAGGCTGGTTCTCCATTTAGACCAGCACTGAAGGGAGCCCTAGTTTCTACTGGGGATGCAAGGATTTCAGAAAGCTTATACTGTATTAAATATTACATCTATAGCTCCATACTGGCCACAGAAAAAATGCAATGAGGGTGGGCACCATGGCTCATGCCTGTAATCGCAGGATGTTGGGAGGCCAAGGTGGGAGGATTACTTGAGGTCAGGAGTTCAAGACCAGCCTGGCCAACATGGTAAAACCACGTCTCTATTAAAAATACAAAAATTAGCCAGGCGTGGTGGTGCACACCTGTAGTCCCAGCTATTTGGGAGGCTGGGGCAGAAGAATTGCTTGAACCTGGAAGACAGAGGTTGTAGTGAACTGAGATCACAGCACTGTACCCAGACATACCTTTGGAGATAGAATCCATTTATTTTTTAAATGATATAAGTGGAATAGACTTCATCTATTATTCTTCATTCTATGTTAGAAAGATTTCGTAAGATGAGACTTTAGAAAAAATAAGCGATGAATATGGTTTTACTCATTTCTGAAATATTTTACTGAGGTATAAATATATGTAATTAAAACATACATTTTGTTATGGGCTGAATTGTGTTGCCCCCAAAGCTCATATTTTAGTATAACCCTAGTACACCAGAATGTAACTGAATTTGGAGAGAGAGTCTTTAAAGAGGTGATTAAGTTAAAATGAGGTAATACATGTAGTCCTAATCCACTATGACCGGTGCCCTTATAAGAAGAGGAGATCAGGACAACACACACGAAGGGAAGACTATGTGAAGAAAGTAAGAAGATACCCATCTATAAGCCAAAGAGAAAGAACTCAGAAGAAACCAACCCTGCTGACACCCGGATCTCAGAATTCTAGCCTGCAAAATCGTGAGAAAATAAATTTATGTCGTTTAAGTTACCCAGTGTGGGACATTTTGTTATGGTAGCCCTAGCAAACTAATACATATTTCTAAATATGTATCTGAAATTCAGAAGGAAAAAAAAAGATTAAAAAATGTAAAACATCTTTACTGCTTTCTTTTTTCAAACAGGAATTTACTTATAGGTATTATCAATGCTCAAGAAGAGCATAATAGTCTAATCACAAGCTACAGCTAAAAACAAGTATTATCTAACTCTTGATGAGTTGACACAAAGTTCAGAACATAGTACTGGATCTGTCCAAATTTCCAAATTTTCATAACTTCTCAATATTCTGTATTAATCTGCATAACTCAGCGAATCTGCATTTGCATGTGATCAATGTACATTACAAAATCACACATGGTAAGAAAATGGATTCAAAGGGTAAGAAAGACCCACTTAGATTTTAATGTGACAGAGCACAAAAAGCTCAATGATGTGGTTTCAGACTCCACATTGCAACTAACCTTAAAAAAACTACCTTTTTCTGAATTTTGGTATAGTATCACAGAAGAATATTCACAATTATCTGAAAAAGGCTATTAAAATATTCCTCTCTTTTCCAATTACACATCACTGTGAGGCTGGTCTGTCTTCTAGCATGTCAAACAAAGCATGATGTTGCAAAAGACGGAATGCAGAAACAGATATGAGAATCTTTTTTTAAGCCAATCATTACTTTACAAAATTATAAAACGATGCTGTTCTTATTGATGTTTTTTGAAAAATATATTTTTCATAAAACTATATTACATATTGATGATAACATGCAATAGGTTACTGTTATTTTTAATTGAACTAATGAGTTTTAAAACAAATTCTCAGTGTTATTTTCAAATATAGTAAATATTGGTTGCTGTAGCCCATATAAACAAAAACTCTTTGAAGTCCTTGTTATAGACTGAATTATGTGCCCCCTCAAAGCCCATATGTGGAAGTCCTAACTCCCAATGTGACTGTATTTGGAGATACAGCCTTTAAGGAGGTAAATGAGGTTAAATGAAGTCATAAGGATGGGGCCCTAATACAATAGGACTGATGTTCTTATAAGAAGAGGTACAAGAAGCCTCTTCTTGCTTTCTCTGAGCACTCATAGAAAAAAGGCCATGTGAAGACACAATGAGAAGGTGGACATCTACAGGCCAGGAAAGAGGTCTCACCAGAACCTGCCAGCACTTTGATCTTGGACTTCCAAAACTGTGAGAAAATTGATGTCTGTTATTTAAGCCATCCACTTATTTTGGTTATTTTGGTTATTTTGTTGTAGCAGCACAAGTTAGACTAAAACAGGCCTCAGTAGTTTTTAAAAGTTTATAACGTGTCCTGAGACCAAAACTTTTGAAAACTACTGAATTAAATAGTAACCATTTGGTTGTATAAATTAAAATGTTTGTAAACAAACGTACTTTATAGTTACAACTTGGAAAAGTAATTATAATTCTCATTAACTATTTGAAATGCAAAGAAAAAGGAAGAAGGTGATCTTTAAAATAACCTTATTGCTATTTGATACATATAATTATATACCATTTGAGAACATATTTAAAAAGTGAAAGGTGAAAAAAACTAATTCAGGCACTGAAACATTTGCTTTACATTTTCAAAAAACTAGGCTTGTTTATGTGTTTGACTAGTGCATACTAACCTTCAGAATATTTGTTAAATCTATTAACCTTCTGAATACAAAGTCAGATATAAAACAAAAGAGCAAACCTTTGGTTTTGCTTCATGTGAGGAAAAAGAACAAACCAAATTACAAAATGACACAAAGAAGTCAATCAACGGGTTGATAAATACATTAAGTACAGTTTTTAACCACACAAAACTTATCAATATAAGGAAATAATAAATGAACAGTAAGAAAATCTATTTCAATACATGCAAAGATAATTATTTTAGTTCTCCTAGTTACTGTGGTTGACATAGCAAAAATAGTAACAGAGCCGTGAAACTCACCTAAGAATAAAAATTTTAGTAGTTAGAAGTCTTTAAGTAATTATAAAGTTATAAAGTAATTATAAGTTACATAAGCCTAGATGAGTAGAAAAAATACATTTGCCTCAACGATGAATTTCTGAACTTTATGAACAACAGTATTATTGAGTTGCTTTTAACAGCAAATAAACTGTGTGCTCAAATACAATAGTTTCATGTAGAATAGTACTATAATCTAAAAATCAAGCAAAAAGCTTAATTTCTAAGGCTCTAATCCTAGGGAGAGCATTCAAAATCACATTTCAATAAATTTCATTTCACAGAACTTTGTATGGAAAGAAAATACTAATTCAACTTGAGCTAACTTTTCTCTAGGTTCAATGTTTGTATGAAAAAATAATTATGCAGTCCGTTTGGAAAAGTATAATCAATCCATGGGCATGCAAGTATCAGTTTTATCTTATAAGAATTTCTCCATGTTCCAGTTACTTCATTCCTTATTACATGCTGCAAAAAGCAGTAATAATTTTTATAGCCAAATATCACTTCGTAAGATACCAGGTGGCTTTCAATATTTACCATATAAGTCATGCGTGAAATTTAAACATTACAAAAAATGACTTACCAGTTGACACTCCTGAAATATGCACATTTTCAGAATGTTCTGCAAGAGCACCATTTCCTAAAATTAAACATAATGAATAAACTAATATCCAAGATAAAATTTATAAAATTTTTTCAGATCCTCCCTTTAAGAGAAACAACTACAGAGAGCTACGTTTAATATTGAGAAACTAAAGTTAAAGTTCCTTATAAACTTCTTAGTATTGTTTCTTCAAAACAATACTAAGAAGCTCAAAATCATAATAAAGAAAACAAACATTTTGGAAATCTCAACAATGTAGTGTTATATATCAAGGTCAAATATATAGATCTGATCAACACCAGTAAGAATATTATATCAATTAGTAATCCAAAGGGAAGTCAGTACTACTACAAGAAAAAAAAGAACACAGCTTGTTAAAAATAGCATTCCCCTAAAAGCATGTCCAAATCAGCCACAAGACGGTGTAATTTCTGTTAGGGCCATACATGTTGGTACTTAAAAAAAAAAAAAAAAAGTCTTGCATTGACTTCTAAATCTTCAAAAAATCTTTATTCCCTCAAATTGGTGTAAACAATGTCTCTTCAGGTATTTGTCTTAAAATTTTGTATTTTATACATCATAAGTTCTAAAGGTTTCTCTCTCTACCCATTAGTTGGATCTGACATCACAACAGCTCAGAAATTGAGCACAGAGAGAAAGAGTTCTCCTTGGAGTCAGGCAAGGAAGAAAGCTACTTGGAAAAAGCTTAGCAGGCAAAAGTAGAATATTCTTTCATGGTTGGGAGTGGAGAAAATAGAAAATACTGTAATTAACAACTATTTGTTTACAACTATCACATGTGGTATGATTGCCTGAATATTGTATAGCACCTCCCCATCCCAATGCACTAAGCCTTAGGAGAACAGAATCTGTATTTATTTGGCTCCCCCTTGGAGGCACAGTTCCTGGTACAGAGGAGGCGCACAAATAGTTGATAGATGAATAAATGAAGGTTGCTCTGATGATTAAAATGAAATCATGCCCACTAAGCACTTGATACAGTGCCTGGCACGTAGCATTGAACAGGTGTTGCTTTTTGTAACTGTGCAAAGTATATTATTACTATAAGAAAAAATAATAGTGATAAAACAATATTTTTGGTTCCACTACGACTATACCCTTCAAAATGAAAAGATACGTTATGTTTCCCTCAATTAAGAATGAAACAGTGGAAATGATGAGATAGGTGGGAAGGCCATATTAAGTAACAAATAAATGATTACATTAATTTTAAGTACTGTGCATTGATACCACAAAAGGAACTTCTTTTTCTTATTTATTGTTAAAGGTCATATATATAAAATTGAAATGACTAGAAAGACTGTACCCATTTCTTTAACACACACAACTTATAAAAACAGGCAGCAGAAACAAAACATGAAACCGATTCAATACAACACCTAACAAGGTTTGCCAAAGGTCATTATAAACTACCTAAATCCTTGTCATTCACAAGTAGACTAGCAATACTGGCCACTGTGGGAGTGTGTTAGAAATGCAGACTCAGGCTCATTCCAGATTACAGAATCTGAATTTGCATTTTAACAAGATCCTTCTGCACACTCAGTGATCTATATGAACATTAAAGTTTGAGAAGCACTGGCAAGGTTTTGGCTTAAATCTTCTACTTCTATATTATATACAGCTACAAATTATAGCTATGTAATCTGTGATACTAAAGTTTCCAATATCTATAAGACTGCATATTATGCTCAGGAGAGTTTTAATATAAGATTTTATTTTTTAAAAAAAAGAGACAGGGTCTGACTATGCTGCCCAGGCTGGACTAGAACTCATGGGCTCAAGCAATCCTCCCATCTTAGCCTCCTGAGCAGCTGGGGCTACAGGAGTGTACTACCACACCCAGTTTAGATATATTTTAAACATGAAATCTTTTTTCCAGTTTGGTAACAGAGGAAAAATGGAAGGCAAAAAAGCAGCATAATGTAATATTGAAGACTGTGAATTCTGAGCTAGGTTGCCAGGATCCTAAAACCAGCTCCATTACTTACTTGGTGTGCAATTTAGGGCAAGTTACCTAACCTCTCTGTCTCTCAATTTCATCTTTTAAAATGGAGATAATACCTACCTTACAGGGCTTAGTGAAATTCTTTATAATAATTAAAAAAAAAATCAAAAACTATTATCAACATGCACATGAATAAACTGATATAGCCTTATCATAAAATATTCAATAAATTGAAATAATTTTATATGTACTAACTTGGATAGATACACAAATCAAAAATGTTTCAGATGAACAGTAAAGTACGATTTAATTTTAACTTTAAAATTATGTATGTATAGTTTATAATATGCAGATGTTAAACATGTCATATGTATGTCTATGCATTTATATAAACACTGATGAGCCTCCACAAACTGTGGAGGAAAACCTCTGGAACTGGAATTGGAGAGGAAGATTTGTATTGTATACTTGAGCATTGACCAAATATATTACAAACAGGCACAGATTTCTTTAAAAATTTTACTTATATTACAAAAAGAAGAGAAACAGGTGAACAGAATATAGCTCATTCCCATCGTTCTGGATAAACAGAAATCTGATAAATACCATGCTAATTATAAAGTATTAAAATTTCATTAAAGTATCAATGATTTTAAAAACTGGTAAAACTTTAAAACAGAAAACATGATACTGCTAATTAATTTCCCATACATTTACTCTAACTTAAAAACAATCCTATTTAGAAGGTAAAAATAAAATTGATAATTTCTGTTAATATCAAAGTAATGTTTCTGCTTCTGAACATCACTTAAGAAGTGTGCTACTTAATTTATGTGTACTGCCATTCTAAAAATATTTTTACAAAGATGTCACTTTCAATTATTTCTAGGTTACCAGTAGACAGCCCAAAGAAAATTGCTTTGCTAATAACAAAGCAAATTATATTCTCCCTAATGTCCCTCTCCCAATCCCCAAGAAAAGAAAATTTCATATGTATGAATATGAACACCCACCACCAACCTTACTGTGACTACAGTGTTCAAATGCAGCCGTTTCAGAATTTTTTCAGAAGTCACCATTTAGAGGTAGCAAATGCTGAAAAAAAACATGGTCTGATAAAACATTACTTAACTACACATTAGCAGCTAATCATTTAATGAACCAGTTAAGTAGATAACCCCTAACAAAGTTTTTTCCAGTAAGAAAAAGTTTATCATCTAAATCAGAAAATAGTTTGTTATGACAATATTTTGGTCACACTAATTAAATACCAATAAGTAATCAATCATCCCCACTTATTGCTTCCTGTAGTTTTGACTGCAATATGAGAGAGAATCAAACTAAAATAGATGCTGTTTTAGGAAAGAAACTATACAACAGTGATAGGGAGTTTGATTTCTAGATTCAGACTTAGGTAATAAAACCCCAGTTCTAATATTTATATAGTCATGAACTGTAAGTGACTTCTAAAATTCAGTTTGCTCACTTATATAATGGAGATATTATCATAAGAGAATGTCTAAATTTATTGTCTCTGTATCCCTGTTGCTTTATTATCTTTCTGTCTTATTTTATATGTTACTGTCCTTTTTATTTAAGAACTAAAGTTCTTAAAGTATAGCTAATAAATACACCTAAGATTTGATATATATGTACCAGCCAAATCGTAAGTGCCTTACAAGTGTTCACCCAGCTAATCCTTAAAACAACAGCTCATTTTACAAATGAGAAAACCAAAGCTTCTGGCAGTTTGGTAATTTTTTTTCAAAGAGCTCATAATTGGATGGATTGAACATTCAAATACAGTCATTAAAAAGTCTGTATTCCTCACTTCTTAAAAAGAATTCAGGTTCAATACTAATTCCTGCAACATTAAAGTCTGTGTTCCTTACTTTTTTTTTAAAGGATTCAGACATGAATATATTTCTTATAAAAGAAATAGTGCTTAGCTCTCAAAACTAAAATCTACCTGCTACAGCATTCCAATTTGTAAGAAAAACATTGGTTTAAAAGTTAAATGACTGGCAGCTACAAGAAACGAAAATGCTCAGCATACTACAATTTGTTTTCTACTGCTCAGCGAGAGTAGTTATCAAACATAAATACATATATACACACACAAACCAAAAAAGCAAAGATGGTTTCTATTTTACTGTACTTAAGGAAAAAGTTCATAATCCTAATAGGGCTTGCCAAGCTCTCCACAGTCGGATTCTTCCTAACTACTTCTAAAGCTTTAGCTCTTAGGATCCACTTTCCCATTCTATCTCTTCTTTACAGTAATAATGGATGTCTTTTCGAAAACTATCGACTGTCTTTCTTGCCCTCAGATTTTCATTAAACATTATTTCTTTAGGGAAGTATCTCTTGATTCTCCCATACTAGGTTAGGTCATTCTGTTATAGATTCCTTTAGTATCCAACACTGTCACTTTTCGAAAATTTATCATATATGTTTTATCTGTGTAATGCCTATATTCCTTATTAGATAGTAATCTTGGGCTGGAGGGGGGGTGTATTCTGATGGGACACAGCAGGGTTTTGTTTTGCAACCCCAGGGACTAGTACAGAACATAAAACACAGCAGGGAATACTTAGTCCATATAAGTAAGAGGCATGCAGAGTACCTGTTCCCAAAGAGGTGATAATCTGTTGATAAAATAAATGAAAACAAACAGAAGCAAGCAAAATAAAACAAAATATAATCAGCAAGCTTCCTATTCATGCGGAAAGCTTAGAGGCTTTTCTACTAAAAAATAGGGATGTGGATAGGAGTAGCCACTACAGTTACTAATATTAGTCCAATTAGACAAGAATTGCTTTTTTTAAAAAAAAGTAAAACTGTGTCTATGTTTATATAGATAGGATTTTATATCTACTTGGAAAACCCAAGACAGTCAATAGAAAAATAATCAGAACAGGAAAATTTAGTAAAGGTATAGGATATGAAATAAGCATACAGAAATCAAATGCCTTCATAAATACAAACAATAGCTACTTGGAATCACAGCAGAAAACCCCATTTTCAGCTGCAACAAAAAAAGATTAAAAGAAAAAAACCTCATAAAACTGCTGCTGGTCATAAAAGAGGAATTAGTAACAGATCAGCAACTCTGCTGTGAACAATTAAAAAAACGGAGAAAAATATGTTTAAAAAAATTCAGACACTAGACAACAGGCAGTGTAAGATTGTGATCCCTGAGAAAAGGGAAACAAATAGAGGTGAGCCCTATTACTGCCCTTTCTGCCTGGAGACTTCCTGGACTCTGGCATATTGAGGGAGAACCCAAGCAAAGCAGGGAGATCTTTCTAAGCCAAGGAGACAGAGATGAGAGCTTAGAGGCGCTCAGGCAACAGAAACATTAAGAGAACCAGTATGTTTTTAAAAACAACCACAACAATGAAACACACACACACTTCAAAATTTTCATCGCAGTCCTAGTCTTAGGCTGAATGTTAAGCTGCACATGTGTAAGGTGATACCGTATAAGAATAGGCAAAGAACTACTAATGAAAGCTTAAATAAACACTACCATCCCACAAATCTGCAAGATGCTAAAGTCTGACCAGCAAGAGAGAACTCCAAAGTGGAAAGATCCTGATAAACACATGGGTATTACAAGACCAGGAAGTCCACCCACACCTTAAGAGTAGGGCTAATGTAACTGCCAAGTAAAAGCAACTATGCAATTGTCCTAGCAAGGCTTTAAAACAAGCTTCAACTGGAACTCTCAAAAATTGCCAGTGGGAATATAAAATAGTACAACCACTTTGGAAAACAGTTCTTTCAAGATGAATATATACTTACATGACCTAACAATTCCACACCTAGGTAAGGTTAATGAAAACATATCAAAAAGACAAAAAGATATTCCAAAAACATACGGAGTAAAAGAAGAAACACAAAAGAATTCATTCTGTATGATTCTATTACATAAAGTTCTAAAACAGGAAAAACTAATCTATAGTGACAGAGAGATCAGTGGTTGCCTGATCTGTGTGTTATTTCTTCAGGCTGTGTGCTGGCTTCCTCAAATGCCTGACAAAATAACTGCAGCACCTCAAGGAACCACTCCCAAGGGAAGACAGAGTATTTGTATCCCACCACTTGCAACCAAAAGCCTTGATATTCATTCTATTTAGAACAGCCTGGGTCACATACCCACCCCTGTCAAGGAAAACAAAATGGAATATGATGATTGGCATAGGCCTAGAAGTGAGATGTTGAATTACATTTTCTGAAGCATATAAGGGCATTGTTAAAAAGAGAAAAAGGATAACTGGGTGGTAGGCAACCAACAAATAACTACTATAGCATTTTTCCCTTCAAATAAAATCCAATGCCTTATCCTTGCACTCAGGATCTACATAATACAGGCTCCAAATATATGTCTCAATTTTAATTTCCCATACTCCTTGTGCACCAAACACATTAGTCTTCTGCCCTGTTTAAAAAACAAAAACAAACACAACCACCACAACTCACAAGCACAAAAATCCTCTTCTCTCTATATCTTCACTGATCAAATTTTTAGAGAAATTTCAAAGCTCAATTAAATGTTAGCTCAGCCATAAAGCTTCTGGAGATCACCCCAACGAGACGTAACTTAAATTCCTATGGTCAAGATTTCACATCCTTTAATGAATGAATGGATTCAGGCATTGACTATCAATAACTGCTAACATCAGAAAAAAAAAAAAAAAAAGACGATGAGGCATCAGACATCATGGGCCTCCTAATGGAGAAAGCTGAATTTGAGCAAGCCTCTATCTAAAGCAGCACTGTCTAACAGAACTTCCCATATGACGGAACTGTTCTATCAAGGCACTGCCCAATATGGTAGTCATTAGGCACATGTAACTATTCATCATTTAAAGTGAGCCTCGTGTACCTTAGCTACTAAATTTTTATTTTGTTTTAAAGGTTTAAATTTAATTTAACCTTAAATTTAAAATAGCTCCTGTGGCTGATCACTACTGTATTAGGCTTTATAGCTCTAAATCCATTTACAAGTTTACTGAAAAGGCAAAGGACAGAGGATCATTTTAAATCATATTATACAGGAACATTCAGCAAACTCCAGCATAAAAACTCTAAATTGTTTCAAAAATTAAACTGCAAATTTTTTTTAAAAAAAGAAAGTTGTGAAGGAAGTCTGTAGATTGAAAAAGGCTTAAAGGAAGTATCGAATAATTACAAAATGTGGACCTCATTTAGATTCTGATTTATAAACACTTAAGACATTCATGAGACAACTGTAAACATGAACCAAACTGGTTTTATCAAATTGGGAAAAATTAATAATCATTCCTGAAATAATGGCATGGCACTTATATTGATTTAAAAAGAAAGCATACTTGCTCTTTTAGCACACATTCTAAAATATTAGTGGATGAAATGATGTCTGGTATTTCTTCAAAATATGAGGAAGAATTTATTAGGCTAGTAAGGAGGCAGATTGGCTCTGGGTTAATAAATGTTGTTGGGGCCTATGTACTGGGTACATAAGGGTTCATTACCATATCTATTTTCACAAATAATTGAAATTATCCATAAGAAATTTTTAAAACAAAAAAACCCTTTGATAGCATATTATACAACACAAAATATTCTGGATTTGAGATTTGTGCAAATGACTTATAAATCTTAAAACATGTAGGTGTCTTCAGATCAGGGTTAGCATCATAAGCATTGTTTTATTTGCTCAGTATCTTAATTTAGTATCACGTGCAAATTATGCAAAATAAATATTTCCAATTATTATAGTTTTAAATTTCTTATTTAGTTTTATGGTAAGACAGCATTGTAAGGAATCTTATAGATAATTCATGTCAAGTTATGCGAGAAGACAAAAAAAAAATGAGGGTGGAGGGCTCAAAGCCTAGGTCCTAGAATCCTCAAATCTGATATGCTGCAGCCTAATCATCACTTTTTACTTGTGAAGATATATATACAAAAACAAAACCACACAAATATATATTTGTCTTTTATGACCTGTAAGGCGAAACCCTGATATCATTTACCAAAAAGGCAGGCTTAATAGTGGAGGCCTCGTTTTGCCTGTGTTACATATCGGCAGGCCTAACATCTAGAACTTTCTCATTGAATGTGAACATTCTCAGTGAATTTTGAGAATAGGTAAGGGTGGGCGCCCTAATCCCAGAAGGCTGGTTCCTCTTATAAAAAGAAGAGCCACCAGAGATCTCTCTGTCTACACGTTATGTGAGGACACAGTAAGAGAAGAGGCCATGTGAGGACGCAGTAAGGAGGACATTGCATGCCAGAAAAAGAGGCCATGCCAGAAACCAACCCTGTTAACACCTAAATCCCGGACTTCTAGCTTCCAGAACTGTGAGAAAATAAATTTCTGCTGTTTAAGCCACCCTGACTGCGGTATTTTGTTATAGTACTCCAAACAGACTTATATACCCACTTTCCCCATGTAGGGCTACATGGGGAATCCCTTTCAAGTGTATGAAGAAGTCAGTATATTCTTCTAAAGAAAGGTTCCATAATGTGTAACAAGTACCTATAATGAGATGTTTAATTTTGTAAAAAAGGTTAAGAAATCACTGAAAAATAAGATATTTTCCTGATTGATTTAATTACCAGTATCCTCAAAGCATTATTTCTATAATTTTTTAAATTGTGATGCCATCCATTATGTATTTATATGAACTAGCCTTGAACCTATATGCCACTTAATAAAATAATGATTATTTATAACATTACTTTTAATGAAAATACATACATTATAATTTTTAAACCACATTCTCAATGGACATTTGGGAGGTCAGTATTTTTATGTTTAGACTTCCTATAGTATTATGTTAGTAAGATTTTTATGTTTGAAATGTCTTAAAAATAAGGATATAATGACAGTGAACTACAACTGTTTAAAGTACAAATACTAAACAAACACAAGCTCCTAGTATTCAGAGAATAAATCAGATCTCTTAAAGAACACACAGAGATCTTTATGCCTCCTACTACTGAGTATCTCAGTGAGTGTTCATACAGATGAAAATCATCTTCTCTACTCTAAAGCTAGCTTAAGCTACTGATAAAAGAGATCACAATATAAATTGGAAAAGCAATTTTAGGACTACCGAGTTCAAAGGTTCCTACCTATCATTGTGGTTCACAAGAATGAATATGAAAGTTTGAAATAATTCAGAACTCCAGGAAAAAAAATTACACACCTGTACTTCTTACAGTAACAGCTTTATTGAAAGATATTTTATATCACAAAATTCATCTTTTTTAAAGTGCACAACTGGTGGTTTTCAGTATGTTCAGGAGGTTGTACAACCATCACCACCACCATCTAATGCCTGAACATTTTAATCATCCCCTCAAAAAAGCTTGTATCAGCAGTTATTCCCCCTTTAGTGTCCCCCACCCATGCCCTAGCCATAGGTAATCTGGTTTTTCTGTCCCTATGGATTTGCCTATTCTGGTCATTTCAAATAAATGGAATCATACAATAAGTGGTCTTTTGTGTCTGGCTTCTTTCACCTAGCCTTATGTTTTCATGAGTCATCCTTGTTGTAGCATGACTCAGCACTTCATTCCTTTTTATGACTGAATAATATTCCATTATCTGAATATATCACATTTTGTTTACATATTCATTAGGTGACAGACATTTAGGTAGTTTCTACTTTTTTGTGACTAGCCTTGCTATGAATATTTGTATACAAGTTTTTATACAGATATTTCTCTTTAGTATATATAGAGAGTAGAACAGGTGGGTCATATGGTATCCCTATATTTTCTTTTCTAAGGAACTGACAAACTGTATTCCAAATGGCAATACTATTTTACATTCCCATCAGCAACATGTAAGGGTCCATTTCTCCACATCCTTGCCAACATTTGTTATTGTCTATCTTTTTCATTTTAGCCATCCTATGGGTGTGAAGTGACACATCATTGTGGTTTTGATCTGCACTTCCCTAATGAGTAATAATGTGGCTCTTTTCATGTGTTTATTGGCCATTTATGCATATTCTTTGGAGAAATGTCCATTCAAATCCTTTGCACATTTCTTAACTGGCTGGATTGTCTTTTTGTTATTGCTGAGTTGTAAGAGTTCTTCAGACATTGTAGATATTGACCCCTTGGTTAGATACATAATTTGTAAATATTTTCTCCCATTCTATAAGCTGACTTTTAACTTTCTTGACGGTGTCCTTTGAAGCACAAGTTTTTAATTTTCAGGACAGTTAATTTACCTATTTCTTCTTTTGATGCTTGTGCTTTGGTCATAGTTTATAATTAAACAGTTGACCCCTGAACAACACAAGGGTTGGGGGTGCTAACCCCTCTGCACAGTCATAAATCTGCATATAACTTTTGATTCCCCCAAAACATAATTTCTAGTAGCCTATTGCTGACTGGAGGCCTTACCAATAACATAAACAGTTGATTAACACATATTTTATATGTATTACAGACTGTATTCTTATAATAAAGTTAGCTAGAGAAAAGAACATGTCATTAAGAAAATCACAAGGAATAGAAAATGTATTTGCCATTCATTAAGTGGAAGTGAATTACTGTTTTCATGGTGAGTAGGCAGAGGAGGAGGAGAAGGAGGAGGAGGAAGTAGCTGAAGAGTTTATCTTGCAATCTCAAGAGTGGCAGAGGTAAAATGAAGTTAGGAAAAGTTTGTGAAAGATACATATATGCGTGTGTTCACAGAATACACACAAATACACACACGCCCCCACACCCCTAAAGCATGCACAAACATACTGCCCCCTAAAGCATGCACAAACATACTGAGTGCTGTTACTCAGGGATTTTATTCTCACTTAAGGAACTAAACTTTTATATACTTACATACTTAACTACAAGCGTACCTCTTTTTATTGCTCTTTGCTTTATGATACTTTGCAGATACAGTGTTTTTTGTTTGTTTTGTTTACAAATTGGAAGTTTGTGGCATCACTACATGGAGCAAGTCTGTCAGTACCATTTTTTCAAGATAATGTGCTTCTTTTAGGTCTCCGTGTCACAGTTTGGCAATTCTTACAGTATTTAAAACTTCTTCATTATTATAATATTTGTCATGGTGATCTATGATTAGAGATCTCTGATGTTGCGATTGTAATTGCTGTGAGGTGCTATGAACTGTGCCTATAAAAGAGGGTAAACTAACTAATGAATGTTGTATGTGTTCTGATTGTTCTATCAACAAGCTGTTTCTCCATTTCTCTCCCTCTCCTCAGGCCTCCCTCTTTCCCAACACACAATATTGAAATTAGGCCAATTAACAACCTTATAATGATCTCTAAGTGTTCAAGTGAAAAAAGCACTCACACACGTCTCACTTTAAATCAAAAGCTATAAATGGACCACATCCGGTGGCTCACACCTGTAATCCCAGCACTTTGGGAGGCCAAGGTGGACAGGAGTTCAAGATCAGCCTGGCCAACATAGTGAAACCTCATCTTTACTAAAAATACAAAAATCAGCTGGGCATGGTGGTGCATGCCTGTAATCCCAGCTACTGGGAGGCTGAGGCTATAGTCACCTGAACCTGGGAGGCAGAGGTTGCAGTGAGCCAAGATCTCGTCACTGCACTCAAGCCTAGGTGACAGTGACACTCTATCTCAAAAAAAAAAAAAAAAGAAAAGAAAAAAAGCTACAAATGATTAAGTTTAGTAAGGAAGGCCCTTACTAAGTAAGGAAGGCCTAGCTTTTAGCTAGGCCTCTTGCACTAAACAGTTAATCAAGATGTGTGTGCAAAAGAAAAAGTTTCTGAAGGAAACTTAAAGTGCTACTCCAGTGAAAACACAAATGATAAGAAAGCAAAACAACCTTATTGCTGATATGGAGAATGTTTTGATGGTCTGGAAAGATCAAACCAGCCACAACATTCCCTTAAGCCAAAGCCTAATGCAGAGCAAGGCACCACGAACACTTTAATTCTATGAAGGCTGAGAGAGGTAAGGAAGCTTCAAAAGACAAATTGAAATCTAGCAGAGGTTGGTTCATGAGGTTTAAGGACAGAAGTACTCTATGTAACATAAAAGTGCAAGATGAAGCAGCAAGTACTGATGGAGATGATGCTGCAAGTTATCTAGAAGATCTAGCTAAGATCACTAATGAAGGTAGCTACACGCAGCAACAGATTCTTGATGTAGGTGAAACAGCCTTCTATTGGAAGAAGACGTCATCTAGGACTTTTATAGCTAAACAGAAGATGTCAATGCCTGGCTTCAAAGCTTCAAAGGACAGCCGGGCGCGGTGACTCACGCCTGTAATCCCAGCACTTTGGGAGGCCGAGGCGGGTGGATCACGAGGTCAAGAGATCGAGACCATCCTGGTCAACATGGTGAAACCCCGTCTCTACTAAAAATACAAAAACATTAG
>NW_016107371.1:3634058-3647003 GCF_001604975.1 Cebus imitator
TTATTTACCATTCCAAAAATCCTAGGGCCCTTAGGAATTAAGCTAAATCTACTCTGAGCAAAGCCTGGGTGATAGCACATCTGTTTACATTATTGTTTACTGAATATTTTAAGCCCACTCTTGAGAGTCACTGCTCAGGTAAAAAAAAAAAAAAGACTCCTTTCAAAATATTACTGTTCATTGACAATTCACCTGGTCACCCAATAGCGCTGATGGAGATGTACAAGAAATCCACTTATTTCCATGACTGTTAACACAACATCCACTCTGTTGCCCATGAATCAGGAGTAATTTCGACTTTCAAGCCCAAAGGACTCCACAAGCCTAAAGCTGCCATAGTGAGTTCTCTGATGGATCAGCCAAAGTAAATTGAAACCTCTGGAAAGGATTCACCATTCTAGACGTCATTAAGAACATTCATGATTCATTGGAGGTCAATGAACTGTGACCAAACAGGAGCCTGGATGGAGTTGATTCCAATCCTGATGTATGACCTTTGAGGTGTTCAAGGCTTCAGTGGAGGAAGAAACTGCAGACATGGTGGAAATTGCAACAGAACTAGAATTAGAAGTAGAGCCTGAATATGTGGCTGAACTGGTACAATCTCATGAGAAACCTTTAATGGATGAGGAGTTGCTTTTTAGGGATCAGCAAAGAAAGTAGTTTCTTCAGATAGTTTATTCCTAGGGAAAAAGCTGTGAACACTGTTGAAATGATAACAAAAAATTTAGAATATTACATAAACTTAGTTGATAAAGCAGCTGCAGGGTTTGAAAGGACTGACCCCTATATTTTGAAAGATGTTCTACTGTGGGCAAAAGGCTATCAAACAGCATCACACACTACAGAGAAAGCTTTCATGAAAAAAGAGTCCATTGATGTGGAAAACTTCATTCCTATCTTATTTTAAGAAATTGCTACAGCTACTGCAACCTTCAACAACCACTACCCTGAGAGTCAGCAGCCATCGATACTGATGCAAGACCTTTCACCAGCAGGATTATGACTTGCTAAAGGTTCAGATGATCATTAGCATTTTTTAAGCAATAAAATATTTTTAAATTAAGGTATATATACATTTTTAGATATGTCATTGCATACTTAACAGACTACGGTATAGTATAAACATAACTTTTATACGCACTGGGAAACCCAAAAATTCATGTGACTCACTTTACTGTGGAGGTCTGGAGCCAAATCATTTCTCTGAGGTATGCCTGTATCTTACTTTTGCTTTTAATTTTTCTTCTTGGTTTATTAAGCTTTATAGCTTATTATTAAACAGTGGGTAATTAACTTGTAGATTACATTGTAACATTTCTGCAAAGTAACTAAGTGGCCTGCCTTAATCATATTATGTATCAAGCACAGTACCCAAATTAATAAATGCAGTACATGGTTAGTACAGTATACGAGAAGAGCATACTGAACTAATAAAGGTAGTTTTTTCTTTCTTTCTTTCCCAGCAGGCAAAATCTTTCACATTGTGGGGCTTGAGATTGAGGCTCAGAGGGGACAGTAAGAGACTAGTGATAAAAATGTTAGAAACCTTTGGTATCAACCCCATTTTATTAAAAGTTGATATAAGTGGAGTACCTAGAAAAAAGAAAGGCAGTTATCTTTATAAAAACAGCTTTGTTGAGGTATAATGTATATGTAAAAATCCATCAACTTCAAGCATTTTGATAAATGCTAACAAATATGTCCAGTCATGCAACCAATACTACAATCAAGATACAGAGCATTTCCATCACCCAAAAAAGCTCCCTGATGTTCCCTTGTAATAAATCCCCTTCCCACACCTTTAAACCTGGACAACCACTAATCACAGTTAACATTTAATAAACATTACAAATTGTATGAATTTATGATGCATTATTAAATCTTCCTTCTAAAGGTATAAGAATAGATTCCATCATCCCCATGTTATTGATGAGAAAACTGACTCAGGTTTTTTCATATAATTAACTCATACAATTCTATAGCTAGTATGTGATAGAGACAGATTCAAATTGAGATTTACCCAATCCCAACATTAAAAATTGAGAGTTTTTATCTCAAAATACTGAATTTTGGGGCTTCTTTTGAAAAAATTTTAATATCTGTGTACATAATATCTGCATACACACCTACTGAGCTGAATCTGTGGCTGACTTCTTGTAGAAGAAGCATGCCATTTTCCAGTGCCAGTGCCCACTACCCTCCCCTGTCATTCTGAGACTGATTCCAGACCCTCTTCATTCACTTGTTACCTTCCTGGTCTTTGTCAGCACTTACTTGTGACCCCTGTTGTTACTCTGTGAGACCGATTTTTTAAAATTAAAAAACAGAAAGTACACAAAACAGCCAAGTTACACATGTAGAAAAATATGTGGCAGATAAATTAATATGTGTATATGTAAACATATGTATTGATATATTACATATACGTATATATGATTAGATGATCATTAGCATTTTTTATATAAATAAGAAATAGCATTTATGCTATTTTAAGCATATTTATGCTAATAAATATGCCACATATTTATTAAGCTTTATAGCTTATTACTAAACAGTGGGTAATTAGCTTGTAGATTACGTTATAACATTTCCGCAAATTAATTAAGTGGCCTGCTTTACTCATATTATAATTCAAGCATGTACCCAAATTGATAAATCCAGTACATGATTAGCACAGTACAGGAGAAGAGCAAATTGGACTAATAAAGGTAGTTTTTTCTACCTTCTAATGGTAAAAATGCTTCTTCCCAATGGGCAAAAAAGATTTTGCTCATTGAGAAACAAGAAAGAAAGAAAAAACTACCTTTATTAGTCCAATATACTCTTCTCCTATACTGTGCTAACCATGTACTGGATTTAACAATTTGGGTACTGTGCTTAAATCATAATATGAGTAAAGCAGGCCACTTATTTACTTTGCAGAAATGTTATAACGTAATCTACAAGCTAACTGCCCACTGTTTAGTAACAAGCTGTAAAGCTTAACATGTGGCATATTTAAAAGCATTTATATAAACACACACATATCTATATATGTGTGTACATATATATGTTTTTAACTGCTAGCACTGTTTACCCACTCCCAAGATAGGGAAAAGGAAAAGCGGAGAAGGAAGAGCAGAGATAATTCACTCTTGTTGCTGATACATTTCTATAATGTTTGGATTTTAAAAGCATATATTACTTCTGTAATTAATGTGTACTGAATATGCACTGGAATGCTAACTTCTGAAAAAAGACAACATAATGAAGTTCAAACTTTTCCTTATAACATTATAACAAAAACATGATTACAGGTGATGTCTTTTTTCTTAATATTATTGACAAAACAGTACAAGAACTATCATTTAATATAAATTTCCCTCTTCTACAGCAACAGGTAACTTTAAAAAATGTTCTTATATATAAGACTCAATGATGAGAAGATGAATATGTAGACACAACGTTTCTATTCTTGGTGACATCACTAATAGCACTATGTTGTCTACGCACAGACTAACGCAAACAAATAAAAATGGTGTTGATTTTTGTAATAAAAACAATTTTAATGTATTATACTGCAGAAAGAAAAGCCTTTAAAAGTAGAATTATAAAGAAAGCAAAATCTAACAGTTTGTTTTCAAAGTATACTTTTAACAATACTAAAAGAAATTACTAAATTGTTAAAATCAGTCAACAGTATTTGTAGATCTAAATTTTTCTTGACCTTAACTCTATTTTCTTTTCTTGCATCACACACCCTGGTATTGTCTTTTTCCCTATCTTTATTATGTATAAACGATGAGAAAGCAAGTAGTTTGTTTCTACTTCTAGTACTATTTGTGATCAGAGAACATGAAGTTATGTATGGTATTCACTGATAACAAAGGTGGTTCTCAGCCAGACCTGGTGGCTCCTGCCTGTAATCCCAGCACTTTGGGAGGCAGAGGTGGATGGATCACCTGTGGTCGGGAGTTCAAGACCAGCCTGACCAACATGGAGAAACCCCGTCTCTACTAAAAATGCATGCCTGTAATCCCAGCTACTTGGGAGGCTGAGGCAGGAGAATCACTTGAACCCAGACGGCAGAGGTTGTGGTGAGCCAAGATCATGCCATTCTAGCCTAGGCAAGAAGAGCAAAAAAAAGTCAAAAAAAAAAAAAAAAAAAAAAAAAAAAAAAAAAACCATAATAAAGGTGGTTCTCATGTTTATCAGAGGCTTTATAATGGGTACCAAGGACATACTAGGTTTAAGATCGCTCTGGATCCTGGAGTCATTCATTAGCCCATCTCTTTGCTTCACCTTCAGACTTTTCTTCTCTTTTGGTTCCTTTGTTTCTTCTTAAATACATATTCAAATAATTCCTGTCCATTAAAAAACAAAAGCAAAACCACCACTTTCTTGCCAGTTCACCTCCCTCCTTACATTTTCCTATTTTGGTCTTAGTCAAAGTTTTTGAAAGAAGAATCTATACTGATTAATGAAGCTTCCTTTCCTATCATTTGCTCCAGAGCCCTCCTCAATCTAGCTTTTTTCCCTAGCACATTTCTGAAGCTCATGTGGAAAAGGATATCAATGACCTACTTAGAAAACACTTTATCCTCAAAAACATCAACTCTGAATCTACCTTTGTTTTTAGTTGGAGAAAATCATTTAACTATGAAGAACAGTATCACTGTAAATTCATGGTTTCAATTCATCTGGATAATCAATGCTGTTGTATAACCTTTAAATAATTACTCAGCTCTACCTCTAATACCATTGAAAACTCTATCAAGCCCTTCATTATTCACTTCAAGCTTCCAATCAACTTCCTCAACCACTATTCTTAGGAAATCGCCTTTCTTTCCAACTATTCAGGGATCTTTTGGCATATTATCCTCCCCCTTTCTAGAAAATCTCTTCTCAGCATACATGTTTAAAGGTTCAAGTACTCCATGTTGATAGGTCCCAAATTTTAACACCTAATCTGAACTTTCTCCTAAGCTGCAACTTTTTATTTGACTCCCAGTAGTCACTGGGCACTTACATTGTGCTAGTCGCTGTAACCTAAGTATGTATTATTCTAGTTTTACATGCAGAAAAACAGACTCAAAGAAGCTAAGAGACTTGTTCAAGGTCACACAACTGGCAAGTGGTGCTGCCACTATTTAGGCAGATTTGTCTAGCTCAAAGCCCACAATCCTGAAATAATAATAATAGCAGCTAACCTAAGTATGTACTGTGTACCAAATGATGGTCTAAGGAATTTCCATGTTTCTGTGCATTGGATGTTCACAATCACCTTATGAAGGAGCTGTTAGTTCAATTTCTACACTAAATGTTGTCTTTTAACTTTCTATTGTACAGTTTAGCCTTAATATCCTAGGTATCTCAAACTCAGTTAAGTGTGTGACTGAACTCTCATCTACCCTCAGTCTCCTCTTCCTCTTATATTCCTTACCTTGGCGAAGGACACCAGCACTTCCCAGTTATCCAAGTAGAAACCTGGAATTCATTTCAGTCTCTTCCTTATCGTTCCTTCCTTTCCTTCATGCACTATATATTAAGTTCTCAGTTCTTTCCAACTCTCTTGGTATTTCCTTATTCTATGTCTTTGATATTTCTTTCGTTTCTTACTGCATTAAATATAAGCTTCAAAAGGACAGAGCACAGAGTAGTGCCTGGTTCATATTAGATAGTCAATGAATATTTGCTGAACGTATAAATAAATGAATTAACTTGTAAACTGGTTTCCCTACTTTTGGTCTCACAACTCTTTGATCCTTTTTGGACTACTCTCTCATGAATCCTATATCATTCTTTGCAATGCTGCCACAGATCTTTTTAAAAGGCACATCTGACATTAATCTTCAGCTTATATAAAAGTGTAACTAGTTCAAGTCCTTGTATGAGTCTAAGGCTCACCATAATTGGGCTCTTCTATCTCTCCATCCCTTTAATTTTGTTATTCCTTTCCTGCCTTTACCTTGTACTTATATATTCTGGATTCAGCATTACTAAAATATATACAGTTTCTAAAATTTTTCCATTGTTGAACATGATGTCCCCTTTGCATGGAAAAGTCTAGTGCATTGCCACTGGTTACTCCCTAATTCCTTCAACCCAGTTCAGGAAATACATTTCTGTCTATCTCAGGATAAGTTAGGGGTCCTCCTTGATGCTCCCATAGTACATTGTATTAGTACATACTGCATTACAAGCATATTACTACCACAATTCTTATCATGTTTTGGGGTTAATTTTTAAAAATAATTTCAACTTTTATTTTAGATACTTGGGGGTGTATGTGCAGGTTTATTACATGTGTAGACTGTGTGATGCTGAGGTTCGGGGTATGGATCCTATCACCTAGATAGTGAGCATAGCACCCAATAGGTAGTTTTTAAACCTATATCCCTCTCACTTCTACCTCTAATAGTCCCCAGTGTCTACTGTTCCCATCTTTATGTCCATGAGTACCAATGTTTAGCTCCCACTTGGATGTGATAATATGTGGTATTTGGTTTTCTGTTCCTGTGCTAATTCACTTACTTAGGATTATGGCCTCCAGATGCACTCTCGTTGCTGCAAAAGACATGATTTTGTTCTTTTTTATGGCTGTGTAATATTCCATATACATATGTAGTACATTGTAACTGCTAGTCTTCCACACCAAATGTTGAGTACCTCAGGGCACAGAAAGTCCTTCTCCCCTTCTTTCTTCTCTCCTTCCTTTTCTTTCTCTCTCTTTTTCCCTGACTTGCTATTCCCCAGCAACCATCTCCCACCCAGTTTACAACACAGTGTGAGATCTCAGTAAATGTTTGTTGATTTAATGAATAAAAATTATCAGATTTTGGAATTAGGCATGAAACATCCTCTACATAATTAACAATTTGGTTTCATATACTACTGTTTGTTAGGAAGGTAAGAGGACAGAAGGAAAAGGATAAATTATGTAGAAAGAGAAAGCTAGGCATTCTTTTATGAGTAAACGAAGTCAGAAAGCTACAAGTGAAAGATTTTAAATAAACTCAACTGTTCCCTTGAATTAGAGGCTTTAGAGAGAAATTTATTAACACTACCTTTCAAAATGTTTGCTAAATGACTACCAAATATTTTACATTTTGAGAAGCTTCAGTCTTTAGATTGAAAGAAACTTTACTCTGCATTAGCTTTAGAACTTGTTGAGGAGGAGGATACCAAGAAAATGGCATGATTTTTTTATTTACCATTTTTGATCTTCAGTGACTTCTGGGTTCTTAACAGCTTACAGCCCATCAATATAATAAATGTATAAATACATATTTTCTTTCTTTCAGGAAATACCTAGCTTTTCACTTACTTCTACTGAAGTCATCTCATAGCTTACCTAATCTTTCATGGAACCTTAAAGTACTACCTTCCAGTTAACCTGTCAGCTTGGCATTTTCCTATAGAAGCATCACATGTTGAGGATTATCCTTTTTCACACCATTAGTAAAAGTTGTCCAATGTAAGAAAAAAAATGGCACACAGGAGGCGGGACTACCATGCAGCTTCCACTCGGACAGACAGAGCAGTGTGTGGAGACCCTCAGCATAAACTTTTTTTTTTGCTCCAAGAACTATCACAGAAACATACCAGGAAAGGCTAGAGAATCCACAGACCCTTTGAATGAAGCTGCTTGCTGCGGCAGGCTCTGTGAGATAGGTAAAAAATTGTGACTGTTCAAAGTGTGAAGGGAACGTTCGCCCCTGAACACACATCCTCACTGGGGATCCTGAACGTCCAGATCACAGGAAAAGAACTTGACCTTACCTGGAGTTGAGATGAATTTAGAGAGCTGAAAGAACTACAGGGGTACAGGAAGCAGCAGGAAGAGCCCTGTGGGCACTCTAGGTCCACAGGAAAGCCACTTCTGACTTTGTCTCGGAGTCCTTGGGGAGGGCTGCTAGTTGAACTGGTGAAAAACCACAGGGAGAAGGAAACTTCCAATTGAACTTTACAACAATTTCGACTCAATGCGAAGTTTACTGGACAGAATCCAGGGAAGGGGGCATATGGGGAGTGTAGATACGAGCACAGACGCCTTGGCAGGTGGGGAGGCATGAAACCTGAAAGCCCTGCTTGCCTTCTCAGTGGGGAGATTTGTAGACTGGGGCAAATTGTCAACCTTGCTCACCGACTGCCTGGAAATAAACTTGGTGCTGTTGGAGAAGCACAGTGGGAGTGGAACCAGCCTTTCAGGCTGCATGGAAGCTGGGTAAGGCCTATCACTGCTGGCTTTCCCCTACTTCCCTGGTGACCAGTATGATACAGCAGAGGCAGCCATAATCTTCCTGAGAATGTAACTCCATTGGCCTGAGAACTACACCCCCATTCCCCACAGCAGCAAGCCTTGCCCAAGGAGAGTTTGAGCTTGGCCACACCTAATCCTGCCCCCACCTGATGATCTTTCTCTACCTGCCCTAGTGGCCAAAAACAAAGGACATAATCTTTTGGGGGCTCTCTGGTCCCACCCACTGCCTGAGAAACCTCATCTAGGTAACCCTAGGGCAAGCTTGTATTCTCCCTACACTGCCACAGCTGATGCTCTCTTGAAAGTGCCACCTCCAAGCTAGAGGCCAGCCAACACAAAACCAGGGCAGTAAACAAAAATACAACCAAAGACTCTCACAGAGGCCACTTCATTCCCCTGCTACCCCCACTGGAAAGATGCTGGTATCCATGGTTGAGAGCCCTGAAGATGGATCACATCTCAGGACTTTTTACTGACACAGAAGCACTCCTCGCCTGGTAGTTCTGCTGGGTGGCACGACCCACAAAAGAAACATCACTGCAGTTCGGCTCTCAGGAATCTCTACAGTAAAGGGGAAAACATCACATTGAGGGAGCACCCCATGGGACAAAAGACTCTCAGCAGCAGCCCTTGAGCCCCAGATCTTCCCTCTAACATAGTCTATCCAATTGAGAAGGAACTACAAAAACAATTCTGGTACTATGACAAAACAAGGTTCGTTAACACCCCCAAAAGATCATACAGGCTCATGAGAGATGGATCCAAACCAAGAAGAAATCTCTGAATTGCCAGAAAAATAATTCAGATGGTTGATTATTAAGCTACTCAAGGAGGCATCAGAGAAAGGTGAATACCAACTTTAAGAATTTTTTTTTAATGTTACAGGATATGGCCAGAAAAATCTCCAGAGAAATAGATAGCATAAATAAAAAACAATCACAACTTCTGGAGATGAAGGGCACACTTAAAGAAATGCAAAATACACTGGAAAGTCTAAACAACAAAATCGAACAAGAAAAAACTTCAGAGCTCAAAGACAAGGTTTTCAAATTAATCCAATCTGCTAAAGACAAGAAAAAAAGAATTAAAAAACAAATTTAAAAAGCCTCCAACAAGTTTGGGATTATGTTAAACAACCAAACCTAAGGATAACTCGTGTTCCTGAGGAAGAAGAAAAATCTGAAAGTTTGGAAAACATATCTGAGGGAATAATCAAGTAACACTTCCCTGACTTTCCTAGAGATCTAGACATTCAAATACAAAGCTCAAAGAACACCCAGGAGATTCATCGTAAAAAGATCATCACCTAGGCACACAGTCAACAGATTATCTAAAGTCAAAATGAAGGAAGGTATCTTAAGGGCTGTGAGGCAAACACATAAGGTAGCCTATAAAGTAAAACCTATCAGATTAATAGCAGATTTCTCAGCAGAAACCTTATAAGCTAGAAGGGATTGGAGTCTTATCTTTACCCTCCTTAAACAAAACAACTATCAGCCAAGAAATTTGTATCCAGTGAAGCTAAGCTTCATAAATGAAAGGTACAGTCTTTTTTAGATAAACAAACACTGAGAGGTTTTGCCACTACCAAGTCAGCACTGTAAGAACTACTAAAAGGAACTCTAAATCTTGGAACAAATCCTTGAAATATACCAAAATAGAATCTCCTTAAAACATAAATCTCAAAGGACCTATAAAACAATAACACAATGAAAAAAACAAGGTATTCAGGCAACAAATAGCATGATGAAAAGAACAGTACCTCACATTTCAATACTAACACTGATAGTAAATGGCCTAAATGCTCCACTTAAAAGACATAAAATGGCAAAACCGAATTCACCAACCAAGTATTTGCTGTCTGCAAGAGACTCATCTGACACATAAGCACTCACATAAACTTACGGTAAAGGAGTGAGAAAAGGTTTTCTACACAAGTAGATACCAAAAGTGAACAGAAGTAGCTATTCTTGTATCAGACAAAACAAAACTTGAAAGCAACAACAGCTAAACAAACAAACAAACAAAGACAAAGAGGGACATTATATAATGATAAAAGAACTAGTCCAAAGGAGAAGATCACAGTCCTTAATATATATGCACCTAACACTGGAGTTCTCAAATTTATAAAACAATTGCTACTAGACCTAAGAAATGAGATAGACAGCAATGCAATATTGGTGGGGGACTTCAACACTCTGTTGACAGCACTAGGTAGGGTCATCAAGACAGAAAGTCAACAAAGAAACAATGGACTGCAACTATACCTAAAACAAATGGACTTAATAGCTATTTACAGAACATTACACCCAACAACCGTAGAATATACATTCTATTCATCAGCACACAAAACATTTTCCAAGACAGACCAAATGACAAGCCACAAAACAAGTCTCAATAAATTTAAGAAAACAGAAATTATATCAAGTACTCCTTCAGACCACAGTGGAATAAAACTGGAAATCAACTCTTAAAGGAACCCTCAAAACCATGCAAATAGATGGAATTAAATAACCTGTTCCTGAATGATTGAGTCAACAATGAAATCAAGATGAAAATTAAAAAATTATTTGAACTTAACAATAATAGTGACACAACCTATCAAAACCTCTGGGATACAGCAAACACATTGCTAAGAGGAAAATTCACACCATTACATGAAATAAAAAAGTCTAAAAGAGGACAAGTAGACAATTTAAGGTCACACCTCAAGAAACTAGAGAAACAAGAACAAACCAAACCCAGCAGAAGAAATAACGAAGATCAGAGCAGGACTAAATAAATTTGAAACAAACAAAAACAATACAAAAGACAAATAAAACAAAAAGCTGGTTCTTTAAAAAGATAAATAAAATTGACAGACCAATAGTGAGATTAAGCAAGAAAAGAAGAGAGACGATCCAAATAAGCTTAATTAGAAATTAAATGGGAGACATTACAACTGATGACACAGCAATACAAAAGATCATTCAAGGCTATTACGAACACCTTTATGCACACAAACTAGAAAACCTAGAGGAGACGAATAAATTCCTGAAAAATAGGAGGAAACAGAAACTCTGAACAGACCAATAGCAGTGAGGCTGAAATAATTTAAAAATTGTCAACAAAAAAAAGTCCAGTACCAGATGGATTCATGGCTGAATTCTATCACACATTCAAAGAAGAATTGGTACCAATCCTACTGACACTATACCAAAGATAGAGAAAAAAAGAATCTTCCCTACATCATTCTATGAAGCCAGCAGTACCCTAACAACAAAAGCAGGAAAGGACATAACAAAGAAAACTACAGACCAATATCCCTGTTGACCGTAGCAAAAACCCTCAACAAAATACTAGCTAACCAAATCCGATAGCATATCAAAAAGATAAACCACTATGATCAAGTGGGTTTCATTTCAGTAATGCAGAAACGGTTTAACATACACAAGTCAATAAATGTGATACACCACATAAACAAAACTTAAAAACAAAAATCCCATAATCATCTCAATAGACACAGAAAAGAGCATTTGACAAAATCCAGCATCCCTTTATGATTAAAACCCTCAGTGAAATCAGCATAGAAGATACATATATTAAGGCAATAAAAGCCATCTATGACAAACCTATAGCCAACATTACACTGAATGGGGAAAGTTGAAAGCATTCCCCCTGAGAACAGGAACAAGACTGCCCACTTTCACTACTTCTATTCAATAATGCCCCATGTTCACCACTTCTACTCAACATAGTACTGGAAGTCCTAGCCAGAGCAATCAGACAAGAGAGAAATAACAGGCATTCAAGTTGTAAAGAGGAAGTCAAACTGTCACTATTTGCCAATGACATGATCCTAAACCCAGAAAACCCTAAAAATTCACCCCAAAAGTTCCTGGAACTGATAAATGAATTCAGGAATGTTTCAGAATACAAAATTAATCTACACGAATCAGTAGCACTTCTATACACCAACAGTTATCAAGCTGATCATTAAATCAATAACCCAATCCTTTTGCAATAGCTGAAAAAAAAAAAAAGAAACAACAACAAAAACAACTTAGGAATATACCTAACCAAGAAGGTGAAAGACCTCTACAAGGAAAACTACAAAACACTGCTGAAAGAAATCACAGACCACACAAACAAAAGGAAATATATCCCATGCTCATGGATATGTAGAATCAATATTGTGATAATGACCATATTGTCAAAAGCAGTCTATAAATTCAATGCAATTCCCATCAAAACACCACCATCATTTTCCACAAAACTAGAAAAAAATACTAAAATTCATATGAAACCAAAAAAGAGCCCACATAGCCAAAGCAAGACTTAAAAAAAAAAAAAATCACAGGACCTGACTCCAAACTACACTATAAGGATACAATCACCAAAACAGCATGGTAATGGTATAAAAATAGGCATGCAGGCCTAGCACAGTGGTTCACACCTGTAATCCCAGCACTTTGGGTGGCCAAGGCAGGAGAATTACTTGAGTGGGGAGTTCAAGACAAGCTGGATGACATGGTGAAACCCTGTCTCAACTAAATACACAAAAATTAGCCAGGCATGGTGGTGTGCACCTGTAGTTCCAGCTACTCAGGAGGCTGAGGCAGGAAAATTGCTTGAACCCAGGAGGAAGAAGTTGCAGTGAGTTGAGATGGTGCCACTGCACTCCAGCCTGTGTGATAGAGCAAGACTCCATCTCAAAAAAA
>NW_016107371.1:3647413-3693138 GCF_001604975.1 Cebus imitator
AGAGTAGACAGACATCCCACAGAGTGAGGCAAAATCTTCCCAAACTATGCATACAACAAAAGACTAATATCCAGAATCTACAAGGAACTCAAATCTCAAAAAAAAAAAAAAAAAAACAATTCTATCAAAAAGTATGCTAAGGACATGAATAGACAATTCTCAAAAGATATACAAATGGCCAACAAACATGAAAAAAATGTTCAACATCGCTAATGATCAGGAAATGCAATTCAAAATCACAATGCAATACCACCTTACTCCTGCCAAGAATGGCCATAATGAAGAAATAAAAAAACAACAGATACTGGCGTGGAATATGTTTAAAAGGGAACACTTTTAACTGCTAGCGGGAATGTAAACTGGTACAACCACCATGGAAAACAGTACTTTTAAAGAACTAAAAGTAGATCTATCATTTGATCCAGCAATCCCACTACTAGTTATCTAGCCCAAAGGTCCATCAATCAACAAGTGGATAAAAAAAATGCAGTATACATATACCATGGAATACTACTCATCCATAAAAAAGAACAAAATAATGGCATTTGCAGCAACCTAGGTGGAACTGGAGACCATTATTCTATGTGAGGTAACTCAGGAATAGAAGATAAAACATTTTATGTTCTCATTCATAAGTGGGAGCTAAACTATATGATACAATAGATTTTGGGGACTTGTGGGAAAGGGTAAGGGTTGTGAGCGATAAAAGACTGCACATTGGGTAACTGGGAACAGCATATACTGCTCGGGATGGGTGCACCAAAATCCCAGAAATCACCACAAAATAACTTATTCATGTAACCAAACACCACCTGCTCCCCAAAAACCTACTGAAATAAAACTTAACTAAAAAAAAATAGAGAGAAAGCACCTCTTAACAATACTGCATGTGTCTATCTAAAAACAGAGGATATCTCTTCATTTAGTATCCTCTTTATGTTAGAGGAAGTTTCTTCATGTAAGTTCTGCATAATTCTTTTTTTTTTTTTTTTTTTTTTGAGACAGAGTGTTGCTCTGTTGCCAGGCTGGAGTGCAGCCGTGCGATCTCGGCTCATTGCAACCTCTGCCTCCTGGGTTCACGCAATTCTCCTGCCTCAGCCTCTCAAGTAGCTGAGACTACAGAAGCGCACCATCATGCCCAGCTATTTTTGTATTTTTAGTAGAGATGGGGTTTCACCACGTTGGCCAGGATGGTCTCGATCTCTTGACCTCGTGATCTGCCTGCGTTGGTCTAAAATGCTGGGATTATAGGCATGAGCCACTGTGCCCAACCAAGTTCTGCATAATTCTTATTAATCATACCATTTGATATTGAAAAAACTTTTTTCAAGTTATCCAATGTAAATATATCTACCTATACTATACAGGTGTATTTCCCCAAATAAAAAAAGAAAAAATATTTAACTAGCATGTATCTGTTGCTATACTATGTACTTTCCCAAATTTTAATTTACTTAGCTATTAGAACAAATATTTGAGATAGATACTGTCTCCAGTTTACAAATGAAGAATCTAAACTTCAGAAATAGTAAATAACTTGCTCAAGGACATGACTAAGGCATAGAACTAATATCCAAACTTAGGTCTGTCTTATTATAAAGATTATACATCAATTCTCTCACTATACCTTCCAAAATATATATGGGTCTCATTTGGGTTAATAATTTCATTATTTACAGAACATATGTATCCTTTAATTTTGAAACAATTCCAGAAGTAACTGATATTTCTCTTTTAAGGTCCTGGAAGTTGAGACTCAGCAATTAAACTTTCAGGACTATATCTCATACTTGCTGAAGAACAGAATCAAGTATCAAATATGAGGCTCTTCTAGCACCGAGACCAGAAGATACAGACCCAGCTTTGATGGATGTCCCTCTGTCAATCATGCTTATATGTAGTGGAAATAGCACACAAAGGTGTACTTACATTGACAAAGAAACCAAGGGATTAGAGTATTTAAAAGAGAGGTTGGGAGCTGTTGTCTACAGCAACCCAGGAGGCAGATTTTCTTGATTGTTTCCTGTTTTTTCAGTTTGCTTATTTGAAGCAGGATCCAAACGGTGTCTCAAGATTTCATCTGGTTAGTGTGCATAAGTCTCTCTTAGCTTAGAGTGTTACTCCCTCATTTTTCATACCACTGACTTGTTAAAGACGCCACATCAGCTGTCCTGTAAAAGGTGCATATTCTGTGGTGTTGCTTCTTTTTGGTGTTAACTTGGCTCATCTAGCTCAAGGATCAACAGGCCTTTTCTGTGAAAAGGTAAATATTTCAGGCTTCGTGGGTCATACAGTTTCTGTTGCAACTACCCAACTCTGTCAATGCAGCATAAAAGCAGCTACAGACAATATGTAAACAAATCAGAGTGGCTGTGTTTAAAAAACAAAAGAAAACAATGATATTTAAAAACAGCCACTAGGCTGGATTTGACAGAAAGGCCGTAGGATTTTTTTTGCTAAACTCTGCTACAGAAGCTTGATCTTAATTTGACACAGGCTCAACATTTTTGGCTAGAAAACTTCAGAGCTTATGCTGTATGTTTCATATGCATGACAGCAGAAGACATACACTATCTGCTTACCCTACTTTTCATAAGACTGAGATTAAGCAATAGGTCCAGGCAGGGCAGACTGATTGTTCCACTGAGAAGTTCTCACATTATCATATGTTTAATGCTTTCATCCACTGAAGATCATAGCCTGAATAAATTATTTCATTAGGATTGGCAAAATGATATTCTAATCCTTCATTACTTCCACATTCATTAACTAAAATTCTGCAAAGAACTTTCCCTCAACAAATAATGTTATTTGCTTACCCTATAACAGTGTTCATACAGAAAAAGGATAAAGGTTTAATTCTTTCTTCATAATTGTTCGTTATCAGAGTATGGAGTTAGTGCCTATTTGTTTTTACTGTATCCAGTAATTCACTGTTGTTGTAGTGGGGTGTGTGTGCATGTGTGTTCCTTATTACACATCCATTGTTATGAACCAAGGAGTTTTTACAAATTCTGTGCATTTCAACCAACTGCTTTCATTATATTCTTTTATCATGCTCAAGTTCTCTTGTATTTGGTCACTGGGAGCCCCCTTTTAATTGGCCACTGTGTCCTTTTGGCTGGAAGTACTAGTCTTTGGTAGCTTCCTTGCTTTCTGATACAACAGAACATCCCTGGTTTCTCTTGTATTTTCTGCCCTAGAATGGAAATCAGCCAGTCATCCAATGACTGTTTGATCCTTTCAGTGAGGAATGGTATTTAGGGGCCTTAATTCAGAGGTTCTAATTGTGTTCACTGCTATTGCACTATTACCACAACATTTTATTGGGGAGGGCATAAGAGGGTATATAATCTCAAATTCTACAGGCAGAAGCTTAAAGTAGTATAATCTTTCTGGAAAACAAATCCCGGCTTGAACTGTGTGACTTTAAGAAAATTACTTTAATTCCACTGTGGCTTAATTTCCTGTAAAACAAGAGTCAAACAAGGTCCATCTTATATTTTAATGTAAAGATTAAATGAGTTCATATATATGTAAAGCATTTAGAGTAATGACTGCACATGGTAAGCATTCAGTACAAATTAGGTATTATTTTTAATGAGAGCTTGGAAAACAACCTTGGACCTAGTAATTCTACTTTTATAAACAATAAATAATAAAAATTCAATGATAAAAACACAGTAATTACAACATTATGTGGACAAAACTGCAAACAATTTAATGTTCAACATTAGGAAATTATGAAAAAAAATGATAAGAAAAAGCAGGCCATGATATGTCAAATACCAATAAACCCTATCTGCAAAGATGAATATTTCTACTTATCAAGTATGAATGCTCATTTCATTAAACACTAATCACATTTTTATTTTATGCCTTTATTGAACATTTGATAAAATAGTTGGATTTTTATATATTTACTAAATTAATAAGTGATATTTATTTGTATTTCTCTGACTAGCTTTTGAAGTTAGTCTTTCTTTTAATTTTATTAGCCATTCAATTACTGTTTCTATAAATTATCTTTTGTCTATCTTCTGGAGAAGGAAGAAAATTAACATTTAATATAGAAAGTATTTGCCTAAGTTATTTAATAACCTTGCATCAAACCTTGAGGGTAGGTAGTGTAAAATCCAATAATCTAGCTTCTTGCCATTTAGAAATCTAAATTAATAGCAAACCAAAATTAATTCAGAAAGAATTAATGATCTGGCATGTCTGGCTCATCTATCAACACCACAAGCAGATGAGTTCTAGTAATGAATTTTAAAAGGTAAATGTATCAGGAATTAATCAGCTTGCTTTTGAGCTGCATTTTGTTTAGGGAGATCTCTAAGTACAACTACAAAAGAGCAGTATAGTGCGATGGTTAACAGCACAGATTCTAGGCTATGCTACCTTGGTTCAAATCCTAGCTCTTCCATCTACTAATTATGTGGCCTTTGCTAAGATACTTAACCTTTCCGTTCCTCAGCTTCCTTATTTGTAAAATGGAAACAGTATCTAAGCGGATGTATGTACATGTATTTATTTACACAGATTCATTTGCTTGTCATAACAAATGATTTGCTTATTTCATTAAACACTAATCACATTTTTATTTTATGCCTTTATTGAACATTTGATAAAATAGCTTGATTTTTATATATTTACTAAATTAACAGGTATTTATTTGTATTTCTCTGACTGCTTATCACAACAAATGATAAGCAAATGAATCTGTGTAAATAAATACATATACATACATACATTCACAGAGTCCGAATATTTGTATCCCTCCCCAAATTCACATGGTTGAAATGCTAACCCCTAAGGTTACAGTATTAGGAGGTGGAGTCTTTGTACCTCATGAGGTGATTAGGTCGTAAGAGCTCTGCCCTCAAGAATGGGATTAGTGTCCTTATAAAAGAGACCCCAGAGAACTAGCTAGCCTCTTTCACTATGTGAGGACCCCAAAGCAAGACACTGTCTATGAATCAGTAAGTGAGCCCTCACCAGACACCAAATCTGCCAGTGCCTTGATGCTGGACTTCCCAGCCACCAGAACTGTGAGAAATTTCTGTTCTTTATAAGCCACACAGTCTATGTTATTTTGTTACAGCACTCCAAATGGACTAAGACACACAGATACAAAGACATACACATAAACAAAAAGATAGTGATTAAAATGCTGCCTGGCTCATAGTAACTACCACGTAAGTGTTTGCTGTTGTTATAAGAATGAGTGTATATATCAGTCCCTGCTTGCCTCCTGCTGCTTCATATAGCATTGCTTGCTATTCAAATAGTATACTGTATTGTAACTACTTCAAAATATTTCTACTTTACAATTTTGGTAATCAAGTCATGATTTTTAAAAAAGTGCTACAGACAACACTACAGATATGTAAAAGGTAACACAACAGGAAAAGAATCAATATATATCACATACACCACAGAGGTTTCTAACCTCTTACAGCAATGCTTCTCAAACTTGAATGTAAAATAAATCACAGGGGATCTTGTTAAAATGAAGATTCCAATTTGGTAGCTGGCATAGGGCCTGAGATTCTGAATTTCTAACCAGATACCAGACAAGACCAATGTTGCTGGTTCTATAACAGCACTTTGAATAGCAAGGATCTAGAGGTCATAAATGAGCTTTTAGACATCCAGAATCACACCACATTATGGAAAAAATCTTCTCTGAATGTGCATAGGGGGATTATTTTCTAAGGAAAGGACCTACAGTTCTTATATTCTCAGGTGTAGGGATGAGAGTAGGGGATAAGACAGGGAGAGAATTCTCAGGGGAGACGAGAAAGACACAAATCAGCTCTGCATAGCTAACTGAAAAAAAAAAAAAAAAAAGAAACTATCGTTATAAAAAAAGAAAAATTAGGCTGGGGGCGGTGGCTCACACCTGCAATCCCAGTACTCTGGGAGGCCAAGGTGGGCAGATCACTTGAAGTCAGGAGTTTGAGACCAGCCTTGCCAACATGGTGAAACCCTGTCTCTACCAAAAAAATCCAAAAATTAATGAGCATGGTGGCGCAGACCTGTAGTCCCAACTACTCTGGAGGCTGAGACAGAAGAATCACTTGAACCTGGGAGGAAGAGGTTTCAGTGAGCTGAGATCGTGCTACTGCACTCCAGTCTGGCTGACAGAGCAAGACTCCGTTAAAAAACAAAAACAAAAACAAAACAAACACAATTATTCATAGACGTATTACAGACAAATTATAATTTAGAAGACTAAACTGAAGAGTCTTTAAAATACAGAATAAAAAGATAAGAATATAAAAACCTAAGAGATAAACAAGAGCTAGGTACTTCTATTAAGTGTAATACAATATTCACTTAATAGAAGTTCTAAATGAGGGAAACTTACAGGACAAAAGGAATTTAAAACACTTAGACAGGTGTTGACATATATATGTGCACACATACCCATAATACACATATGTGCATATATTCACACAACTAGACGTACACACATATAAGTATTTTAGAAGAGTATCAGTATGTTCAGATAAAATGGTCTGCCAAATAGCAAGCATTAATAATGACTGATGATACACAACAAATACATACTTGTGAAAACTGTGAACTCCAAATAGAAAAAGGAAATTACAAGCTTCTAAAAGGACAACTCTGGTATGAGAACCAAAATGGTAACTTAAAAGTAACAAGATGATAAAATAACATACACAGAATTCTGGAAGAAAATACTGGAGCCTGGAATTCCACATCCAGCCAAACCACTACTAAAGTGTGAGGGCAAAACAAAAAAAAACAGTTTTAGCTGTGTACCCGTAAGAATATATACAGCCCATACATGTGTCTTGCTTGTAGGGGGAAGAAGGGAAAGACAGAGGGAGAGAGAGGCAGAGAGAGAACACAGCGAAATAAAATTCAGCCTGATTAAAGACTTCAAGAAAAATGGCAGGTCACTGACTCGGCAGTGTCATGGTGGGTATGCTGAAGACCATGAGCCTTGTGGGATTGGCTGTACTCAAGAGTCCATAAGACAGGGTGAGAATATTGTACAGAAAGATTCTTGATGGTCTTGACCAAATCCCTGAAAATGCAGAACATAAAAAGTATACAGAACAGACTGTAAGTGAGAAGCTGGCTATGGCTAAGGTAGAATCAGATGTTAAAAAATTAGAATATCAACCTCAAGGTGGTCAAGTAGAAGAGGTGATTTCTCAGACTGAAAATTAACTAAGTCTGGTGAGAAAAATGCAGTGAAAACCATGGGAGCCATTAAGGGAAGAGTGTCCCGCCAATCGAAATGGCCAATATAATTACTAAATGACTTTGGTGGGTTGATGGGAAACTGATTTAATTAAATATTCTGTTATACTAAGAGTGCATCCCTATTACTGACACATGATAATCAAGAAAAGTGATATACAAAATATTTAGGAGACTTGCTAAAATCAATGATCATAGTAATATAGTCTTGTGAATCAATTTTTGATTTGTAAAGCATTCACACAAATTATTTCAAAGATGTTATTTCTTTGAATAAAGAGGATGTGGGAAGATCTGACAATTAGAAAAATTCCTACAGATCTTCAATACAGAGGCCATAACCAAAAAGTGGAGTTTCTTTAGTACTATCTTCAATACATGACTTAATTTTTTTTATTGTCCCAAAGAAGAAAACGCCCTTAATTATTATTGTCTAAACAAAGATCACTGTTTGAAGTATTTGCAAATATAAAATAGCACAAGTGGTTGGTGACAAATGTAAAATTATGGTTAATCTCTTGGCTGTGATCTTATGCATGTAAAGTACTATTTAAATATATAATTATATACTGATTACAAAATCCATAATAAATGTCATTTTATTTAAAAAAAGAAAAATGACAGGACCAAAAAAACAGCAGTATGAGAGCAGGAAAATTAAAGGCAATTACAAATAAAAACAAGGAGTTCTATCCACTCTTGCGACTTCTATTCAACACTGTACTAGTGGTTTTGCTCAGAACAATTAGGCAAGGGAAAAAAAGCCATTTAGATTGGAAGGTATATTAGTCCATTTTCATGATGTTGATAAAGACACACCTGAGGCTGGGAAGAAAAAGAGGTTTAATTGGACTTAGTTCCACAAGGCTGGGGAGACCTCATAATCATGGCGGGAGGTGAAAGGCACTTCTTCTATGGTGGTGGCAAGAAGAAATGAGGAAGAAGAGAAAGCAGAAACCCCTGATAAACACATCAGAAGTTTATCATATTCTCTGGTATAGGGAGACTTATTCAGTATCACAAGAACAGCACAGGAAAGACCGGCCCCCATGATTCAATTACATCTCCCAGGTCCTGGGAGATTCAAGTTGAGATTTAGTGAGGACACAGCCAAACCAAATCAGAAGGGAAGAAGTAAAACCACCTCTATTTGCATATGATACAATTTTGTCTCTGAAAAATCCTAAGGTATTCACAGAAACAAAAACTTACTATAGCCAGTAAGTTCAAGGAGGTCACAGGATACAAGAAAACGTATATTCCTATCCACTAACAACGACAATCTGAAAACTAAAAAAAAAATTCCACTTAAAATAGCATGAAAAGAAATAACAGTTTCAGAGTGTAAGTTTTGTACTTCTTTTTCTAAAGAACAATTGTTCCTCAAAGAATACCATTAACAAAGTAAAAGGACAAACTACGAAACAGGATAGAATACTTGAAAATCATATATCAGATAACAGGGTTAATAATCACAATGTTCAAAGAACTATTACAACTCAACAATAAAGGCAGATACTCTAATCAATTAAGAAATGTGCAAAGGATTTGAATAAACATTTCCTCAGTTTTAAACACCAAAGGCCAATACACATTTTGCACTTCTTTTGTTAAAGAAGTACAAAACGTACACTCTGAAACTACAAAACATTATTCTGAAAGAGATTAAAATCTACATGAAGACATATCTCATGTTCATCAATCAGAAGGACTAAGATTGGTAAAACAGAAATTCTTTAAAACTATGTTCTAAAGATTCTATGCAATCTCTATCAAAATCCTGGCTGCCTTCCCTTGAGCCTAGAAATGGATAAACTTAATTTAAAAATTCATATGAAAATTCAAGAAATCCAGAATAGCTAAAACAATCTTGAAAAATGAAAACAAATTAGAATACTCATACTTTCTGATTTCAAAACTTACTACAGAGTGACACTAACGAAGGCAGTGTGTTACTGGCAAAGGATAGACAACATAGGTAAATAAAATACAGATCTGAGAGGTAAACTCTCATAATTTCAGCCAGTTGGTTTTCAACAAGGGTGCCAAGAAGATTAAATGGGAGAAAGACTAGTCTTTTCAACAAATAATGCTGGAACAAAGGAAGCCATGTGCAAAAGAATGAATTTGACCCCTACCTCACATCACATACAAAAAAACGATCAAAATACAGATCAGAAACCTAAATATAAGAGCTAAATTATAAAACTCTTGGAAAGAAAAAAACACACCAAAGTAAACCCCTATGACCTTGGGGTAGCAAATGGTTTCTTAGACATAAGATCAAAAGCACAAGTAACAAAAACTAGGTAAACTGGACTCTTTCAAAATTTAAAACACTTGTGCCTCCAAGAATACCATTAAGAAAGTAAAAGGACAAACTACAAAACAGGATAAAATACCTGAAAATCATATATCAGATAACAGGGTTAATAACCACAATGTTTAACGAACTCTTACAACTCAACAACAAATACAGATACTCTAACCAGTTAAGAAATGGCAAAGGATTTGAATAGATATTTCTTCAGAGTATAAACACAAAAGGCCAATAAACATATGAGAAGAATCTCAACATCATTGCTCATCAGGGAAATAAAAATAAAAACAACTCTGACATACCACTTTACACTGATTAAAACAGCTGTAATAAAAAAGAATGACAATAAAGTGTTGGCAATCATGTGACAGACTGAAACCCTCACACACTGCTAGTGGGAATATAAAATAGTGCTGCCCTTTGGAAAAGAATTTGGAGTTCCTCAGAAAGGTAAACATAAAATTACTTTATGAGTTAGTAATTCTACCCCTGTGTACATACCCAAGAGAACTGAAACTATATGTTTACACAAAAATTTGCACACAATCACAGTATTATTCATAATAGTCTCAAAGTGCAAATTATCCAAATGTCAACTGATGAACAGATATACAAAGTGGAATATCCATACAACAGAATATTATTTAGCCAGAAAAAGGAGTAAAGTACTGAGCCATGTTACAAAGTCATGCTAGGACATGAATAAACCATGAAAGTATTATGCTAGGTGAAAGAAGTCAGACACAAAAGACCAAATAGTATATGAATAGTGATAGAAAGTTGATTTGTAGTTTCCAGGGGCTAGAAGGTAGAAAGGGGTGGTAATTGTTAATAGGTACAGTTTCCTTTTGGGCCAATGCAAACATTTTAGAATTAGATAGTGATGACAGTTGTATAGCTCTATGAATATGCTAAAAACTGAATTGTACACTTTAAAAGGTTGAAGTTCATCATATAAAATTAAAAAAACAACAACAACAACAATATACAACCAAGTGGTTTATCCTCAGAATGAAAGGCTAGTTATATATTTGAAAAAAATCAATCAGTGTAATCCATTATACTAACAGTCAAAAAGGAAAAATCACATAAAGACATGAATAGATACAGAAAAGGGATTTTTCAAAACACAACATCCATTCTTATTAAAACTCTTAGCAAACTAGGAATACAAAAGAACATCTGCAACTTGGTAAAAAGGCATCTGCAAAAACCTTACAGCTAATATACTTAATGGTGGAATCTGAAATACTTTCCCCCCACGATGGAAAACAAGGCAAGCACTCTCACCACTTCTATTCTACAACTAAAAGTCTTAGCCAATGCAATAAGCCAAGAAAATAAATAAAAGATGTATAGTTGGGAAAGACAAAAATAATACAGTCCATATTCATAGATGACATAATTATGCAGAAAATTTGACAGAAATCTACACAAATACTCCTAGAAATAATAAACGAATTTAGATACAAGGTCAACACAAAAATCAATCATATTTCATATACATTAAAAAAAAAATTAAAAATCAAAATTTAAAAGCAGTATTATTTTCTATAGCCCCCCTCAAATGAAATATGTATGAATGTAACAAAACATACAAAGGATCTATGTGTTGACAACTACAAAACACTAATAGAAAAAATCAAATTTACAAAACCTAAATTAACAGAGCAACTCTGCCTTCAAGGATTAGAAAACTCATAGTAAAGATGTCAATTATTCCTAAAGTAATCTATAAATTTAACATAATATCAATCAAAATCCCTGCAGGTTATTTTGTACATAAAGGCAGGCTGATTCTAAAACGTATATGGAAGATAAATTAGAATAGTTAATTTTTACAAAAAATAAAACTGAAAGGACTGCATGCACTACCCAATTTTAAGACTTATGATAAAGCTACAGTAATTAAAACAGTATGACAATAACAAAATGATACACACAGAACAACGGAACAGATTATAATCCAGAAATAGACCCATACAAATATGACCACTTGATCTTTGATAAACGTGCAAAGGCAGCTCAACAGGAAAGAATAATCTTTTCAACAAATGGTGTTGGAACAACTGGTGGTTATCCATATGCAAAAACTGACCCTCTTTTTTAAACCTCATATCTTTTAGAAGATAAATTATAATGAATTTTAGATCTAAATTGTAACATAAAACTCTAAAACTTTTAGAAAAAAAAAAACAGAAGAAAACCTTTATGATCTGGAATTAGGTAAACAGCTTTTAGAAATGACACAAAAAACAGCTCGTAAAATAAAAAAACTAACAAATTGAACATCAAATTTATAAACTTTTCCTTTGCCAATGCCACTGTCTAGAGAATAAAAAAGACAAGCTATAGATTCAGAGGGAAAAAAATATATACAAGAACTCCCAAAACTCAATAGCAAAAAAATCACCAACCCAATTAAAAATGAGTAACAAACTTGAACATTTAACACAAGATGGCAAAAAAAGTATATGAGAAGATATTCAATATTAGCCATTAAAAAAAAATACATATGCAAACCAGACATGCTACCACTATTTCCCTTCTAGAATGACAAAAATAAAAATATTAACAATACCAAATACTGACAAAGATGCAGAGCAAGTGAAACGCTTTCACACTGCTAGTCAGAATGGAAACTGATATAGTCACTTTGGAAAACAGTTTGGTAGTTTCTTATAAAGTTAAGTGTATATGTCTAACTTAAGACCCAGCAATTCTTCTCCTAAGTATTTACCCTAAAGCAGGGGTCCCCAACCCGTGGGCTGCAGACCAGTAATGGTCCATGGCCTTTTAGGAACTGGGCAAGCACAGCAGAGGATAAGTGGTGGGTGAGCGAGCATTACTACCTGATAAGGTCTGGCCATGTCTCCCACCCAAAATCTCATCTTGAATTATAATCCCCATAATCTTTATATGCCCCATGTGTCAAGGGAGACATCAGGTGAAGGTAACTGAATCATGGGGGTGGTTTCCCCCATGCTGTTCTCATGATAGTGAGTTTTCATGAAATCGATGGTTTATAATCGTTTAGTAGTTCCTCCTGTGTTCATTCTTCTTCCTGTCACCTTGTGAAGAAGCTGCCTTGCTTCCCTTTCACCTTCCACCATGATTGTAAGTTTCCTGAGGCCTTCCCAGCCATGCTGAACTGTGAGTCAACTAAACTTCTTTCATTTGTAAATGAGCTGGTCTCAGGCAGTTCTTTACAGCAGTGTGAAAACAGACTAATGAACCACCTGAGGTCCACCTCCTGTCAGATCAGTGGCAGACTGCAAACCCTATTGTAAACTGTACATGCAAGGGATCTAGGTTGGGTGTTCCTTATGAGAATCTAATGCCTGATGATCTGAAGTGGAACAATTTCATCCAAAACCATCCTCCCTCCCTACCAGGTCTGCAGAAAAATTGTCTTCCACAAAACTGGTCCCTGGAGTCAAAAAGGTTGGGGACTGTTGCCCTAGAGAAATAAAAAAAACGATGTCCACACAAAAAGCTGTACTGGCTATTTGTAGAAGCTTATTTATAATAACCAAAAATGGAAAACAATGGAAATGTCCTTCAATAGGTGAACTGATAAATCACGGTATATCCATACAATGGCAAGAATAAACTATTGATTGTTGCAACAATGCAGATGAATCTCCAAGATATTATGCTGAGTAAAAGCAGTCAGTCTCAAATGATTATGTGTTGAACAATTTTATTTATATGGCATTCTTAAAAAGACAAAACTATGGTTAGGAACATTTCAGTGGCTATCATTGATTATGGGTGAGGGCTATAAAGGAATATCAGGTGGGAGTTTTCTGAGGTGATGGACTGTTCTACATCCTGATTTTAGTGGCAGCTACATGAATGTGTACATGTGTTAATAGTCATATAACTTTGCATCAGAAGAAAAGAGAGTTCGTTTTACCGCATAATGTCTAAAATGGAATTTAAAAATAAACAGCCAGCTAACAAAAAAATCAAGAAAATAAGTAGTGAAAAGAAATTAAAAGAGAAAACAAGGCACTTTGGGAAGCCAAGGCGGGCAGATCACAAGGTCAAGAGATCGAGACCATCCTGGCCAACATGGTGAAACTCCGTCTCTACTAAAAATACAAAAACTAGCAGGGCACAGTGGCATGCGCCTGTAGTCCCAGCTACTCAGGAGGCTGAGGCAGAAGAATTGCTTGAACCCGGGAGGTGGAGGTTGCAGTGAGCCGAGTTTGTGCCACTGCACTCCAGCCTAGTGCCTGGCAACAGAGTGAGACTCGGTCTCAAAAAAAAAAAAAAAAAAAAAAGAAAACAAGGAAAGCAGTACAGCATAAAACCAAGAGCTGGTTCTTTAAGAACACCTAAAATAAAGAAACCTTTGATGATTCTACTCACAAAAAGAAAGACAGACAAGAGAGACAGATGGGTATTAGGAATGACTATGGTGATATAATCACAGATGTAGAAAATATTTTTATTTAGAACTTTAAAGCAAATATGGAAACACAGGTACAATAATGTTCTAGGAAAATATAAGTTAATATAAATTAGCAAAACTGACTCAAGGATGACAGAATTGAAAATTAAAGAGTTATTTCCCCAAAGCCATTATGCACATATGCTTTGAGAGAAGAGTTCTAATAAAACTTTAAAAAACATAATTTCTATTTTTTGTAGCTAGCCCCCTATTTAGATCAAGGAATAAATGAATAAATAAAATAATAAAACAAATAAAAAGCAGAGATAAATCATGTATTCTGATTCTAATTCTCTCTAACCCACCCACATACAAGCAATCAAATCAGGGAATAAACGAATAAATAAAATAATAAAATAAATAAAAAGCAGAGATAAATCATGTATTCTAATTCTCTTTAACCCACCCACATACAAGCAATCAAATCAAACACTCAGACTCTTATTTTTACATGGTGGAAAAAAATAATGTGAAGTTGAATTGTATACAAATGTAATTTATGCAATTTCTTAATACTCCTTTGTATTTTTCATATGGCTCCTAAGCTTGGTGTAGTGATCTATGCCAGCAGCACTGATAGTTGTAGGTTCTCCTTAATCTCTCACACTTTGTACCTGGGCAAATACTTTTATATGCAAGTAATCAAGTTAGTAATACTACTAGGTCATAGTTTAGATAGCACTGGAGCTATATTTCAGTTAACTTTATGTCTGCTATTTTCTGAGCAAATTAGTTTGGTCTTAAAAGTGTCATCCACACAAAGGATGTACTCAACTGACAGAATACAGGAGTCCTATCCCCTGATTTGAGCTCAGTTCTCATTTAGCATCTCCATTTTACCTCCTACACAGCTCCTGCCTTCAGATATGAGTTCCACTTCTCAGGGAACTGGTCCATCTCCACTGAGGTCTCTTACTGGCTTACTTAATCCCAAGGCCCATGCATAAGAAGGGATCTACTTCTTACAGGCTCATCTGTATTATCTTGCTTAGTGAAATAAAGTTTAAACACACTAGGAATGAAAACATTTCTCCCCTCAGCATTTATTAGCACAAAATGCTAATTTTTGCTTTCCTATTACAGTACCTATACAGTTCATAAACAATCACTTACCTCTCCTTTTCTAATCTTAAAGGGCAAAATAATAACTGGAACACTAGAACCCCTTATATTGCTCCTAAACACTAAAACTGACAAAAAGAGATTATAAGTACATCTAAAATAAAGATTAGCAGATATGAAAATCAAGCAGAAGGAGGGGGAGGTTAGGTTACACAAGGGAAAAAAATAAAAGGGGTAGATGGTAGAAGAAAGCTGAGACTGACAATATACTGATGTCATAAATATAAACGCAAAGTATAAAAAAATCAGTAAATGTATTCTAGCAGATTAAAATATATCATTAGTAAGTTGATATGGCCTATGAATGAATGCAAAAATGATTCAACATTAGGAATCACATAAATGTAATTTACTCCACATATAGATAAATAAATTCATTTATTCAACAAGTATTGTCTGGCATTATACTAAATATGTTTTACATATAACTTTAACCCTATGGTAATTGCAAAAATAGAAAACAATGTCACTATTCTCACAAAAATTTTTTTTGTGTGTTGGAAAATATAATTGTCATTTTACATATTTTTATTTACCATGTTATTTATGGTAATATGTAATAGATTTCTTATTGTCATTTTAAATGGATTAATATTTTAATAATTTCTCAATTTTAATTCCTAATATTCTTAAAAGCATATATAACTCCTACATTAAAACCATTTTTTGGATTCCTCAATAACTGTGGAGTCCTGCAATCCAAAAGTTTGGAAACTGCAGCAAAACAGAATTACCTTATGCTAACATACCATAATTTATTCACCTATTCTATTGCTGATGGAGATAGGGGTTGTTTCTAGTCTGGGACTATAACAAATAAGGACGCTATGAATATTCTTGTACATGTCTTTTGGCAGACATTATGTGCCTGTTGGGTTCATATCTAAGGACAGAATTGCTGGGCCATGGGACATGTTTACATACGGCTTTAATAGACACTGTTTTCCAATGTGGAAATGTGGTTAGTCGAATTGAGATGGGCTCTAAGTATAAAATTTACACTGGATTCCGAAGACTGAGCATAAAAAACATAACACAGAGTTTCTCATTAATGATTACTTTCTACTGATTACATGTTGAAATGATAGTATTTTAGATATATTCATTTTAGAATATAAACATTAATTTCACCTGTTACTTTTTTAAAAATGTGGTTAATAGAAAATTCAAAACTACACATATAATTTACACTTGAGGCTGACATTATTTATATGAGATGCTTCTAAGAAGGACACTTAGTTTTGACGAACTAGGAAGACTCCCCAAAGGAGGTAGCAGTGGGAGGAAAGTTGAAGGACAGCAGGAGTGAGCCTAGTGAACAAAGTGGTGGAGGATGAAATAAGGCAGGAAGAAGAAACAGTGTATACAAAGGCTGGGAGTCGGCCAGGCACGGTGGCTCACACCTGTAATCCTAGGACTTTGGGAGGCCAAAGCAGGTGGATCACCTGAAGTTGGGAGTTCAAGACCAGCCAAACCAACATGGAGAAACCCTGTCTCTATTAAAAAATACAAAATCAGCCAGGGATGGTGGCACATGCCTGTAATCCCAGTTACTTGGGAGGCTGAGGCAGGAGAATTGCTTGAACACAGGAGGCAGAGGTCGCAGTGAGCCGAGATCGAGATCGTACCATTGCACTCCAGTCTGGGCAACAAGAGTGAAACACTGTCTCAAAAAAAAGAAAAAATTAAAGTAAATAAATAAAGGCTGGAAGTCACAAGTATTGCAGGAACATGGTATGGGAGAGGGAGAAGGGCAGGGGTGAAGGAGAGTGACCAAGATGAGGCAGAAAGGTCAAAAATAGCCAGATCCCCTGCCCTTAGTGATCATTCCTGCTTGCAGAGCACAGAGAAGGAATCCAGATCTGCCAGTGCCCTGCCCACAAGCCAACAGTACCTCCAGTGTGACTAGCGCACAGTCACCAGCAGGGAGCCCCTGACACCCTGCCTAGCTGTGTTGTCTCCACCACTGTGGTGAACACCCACAGGGAGACAGGCACCCTGGCTCAACTAGCACACTGCTAAAACTGCTGCAAGTTGGTCCCCCCAATCCAGCGCAATGGATTTCTAACCTTGAAGAGCCAGAGAACAAAGTTGGGGCCCAATTCAAGCCCCCCAGAGTTAGAGCATGCAGTCCAGGAGTTGGAAGCTGAGCACTGGCCCCCTTAAATCTTCTAGAAATGAAGCCAGTCAGCTGAATCCACCTTACATCACCAACACTCAAAGTTATCAAATAGGATAAAAGGGGGAAAAAAATCCAAAGATCAGCAACCTCAAAGATTGAGGGTAGATAGGCCCACAAGATGAGTAAGAATCAATACAAGAACCCTGAAAACTCAAAAAGCCAGAGTGCCTTTTTCCCTCCAAATGACTGCATCACCTCTCCAGCAAGGGTTCTGAACTGAGCTAAGATGACTGAATGACAGAAATAGAAACCAGAATATGAATAGTAACAAAGATCAACTGGACTATAGGAGTACGTTGAAACCCAACCCAAAGAAGCTAAAAATCATGACAAAACAATTCAGGAGCTGACAGACAAAACAGTCACTACAGAAAAGAATGTAACTGACTGAAAGAGCTGAAAAACACACTTTAAGAATTTCATAATGCAATTACATTAATAGTAGAACAGACAAAGCAGAGGAAAGAATCTCAGTGCTTGAAGACTGGTTTTCTAAAACAAAACAGTCAGAAAAGAATGAAGAGGAACAAACAAAACCTCTGAGAAATAAGGGATTATATAAAGTGATCAAATTTACAACTTATTGGTGTCTCTGAAAGAGAGGGGGAAAATAGAACCAACCTGGAAAACATATTTCAGGATATCATCCATGAGAACTTCCCCAACCTAGCTGGAGAGGCCAACATTCAAATTCAGAAAATGCAGAGAACCCAAGGAATACATTTCAAAAGATCATCCCCAAGACACATAATCATCAGACTCTCTAAGGTCAAAATGAAAGAAAAAGTGTTAAAGGTAGCTAGAGAGAAAAGGCAGGTCACCTACAAAGGGAAGCACATCAGATTAACAGCACATCTCTCAGTAGGAATTCTATAAGCCACAAGAGATTGGGGGCCAGTATTTAAAATTCTTAAAGAAATTCCAACCAAGAATTTCCTACCGTGCCAAAGTTTCATAAGGAAAAGAGAAAAAAGATCCTTTTCAAACAAGCAAATGCTGAAGGAATTCATTACCACTGGACCTGCTGTTTAAGAGCTCCTGAATGAAGCACGAAACATGGGAAGCAAAGACCATTAGCAACCACTACAAAAACACACTGGAGTACATAGACCAACGACACTATAAAGCAACAGCATAAACAAGTCTGCAAAATAACCAGGAAACATCATGATGGAAGGATCAAATCCATACATAACAATACTAAGCTTGAATGGAAATGGGATAAACGCCCAAAGTAAAGGACACAGAATGGCAAGCTGGATAAGGACGCAAGACCCATTGGTATGCTCTCTTCAAAAGACTCATCTCACATCCAGTGACACCCATAGGTTTAAAATAAAGAGATAGAGAAAAATCTACCAAGAAAATAGAAGAGAGAAAAAAGCAGGGGTTGCAATCCTAGTTTCAGACAAACCAACTTTAAACCAGGTCAGATCAAAAAAGACAAAGAACATTACATAATGGTAAAGGGTTCAATTCAACAAGATTTATTTTAAATATACAGGCACTTAACACAGGAGCACCCAGATTCATAAAGCAAGTTCTTAGAGACCTTCAAAGAGACTTAGACTCCCACGTAATAATAGAGGGAGACTTTAACACCTCACTGACAGTATCAGATTGAGACAGAAAATTAACATAGATATTCAAGACCTGAATTCAGACTAGATCAAATAGACCTGACAGATATCTACAGAACGCTCCACCTCAAAACAACAGAATATACATTCTTCTCATTGCCAGATGGTATGTACTCTAAAGTTGATTACATAATCAGAAGCAAAACACTCCTCAGCAAATATAAAAGAATTGAAATCATAAAAAACAATCTCCTGAACCACAGCTCAATCAAATTAGGCATCAAGACTAAGAAACTCACTCAAAACCATAGAGTTACATGAAAATGGAATAATCTGCTCCTGAATGACTTTTGAGTAAATAATAAAATTCAGGAAGAAATCATGAAGTTCTTGGAAACCAATGAGAACAAAGATATAACATACCAGAATCTCTGAGATACAGCTAAGGCAGCATTAAAAGGGAAATTTATAGCACTAAATACCCACATCAGAAAGAAAGTTCTCAAATGAACAACTTAACATCATAACTAAAAGAACTAGAGAACCAAGAGCAAACAAATCCCAAAGCTAGTAAAGACAAGAAATAACCAAAATCAGAGATGAACTGAAGGAGACTGAGATGCAAAAATCATTTAAAAGATCAACAAATCCAGGAGCTGGTTTTCTGAAAAAAAATAATAAAATAGACCACTAGCTATACTAATGAAGAAGAAAAGAGAGAAAATTCAAATAAGCACAATCAGAAACAACAAAGGGGATACCATCACTGACCCCACAGAAATACAATAATCAGAGAATACTACAAACACCTGTATGCATATAAACTAGAAAATCTAGAATAAATGGATAAATTACTAGACACATATACCTCCCAAGACTAAACTAGGAAAAAAACTGAATCCCTGAACAGGCCAATAACAAGCTCTGAAATTAAGTCAGTATTAAGTAGCCTACCAACCAAAAAAAGTCCAGATGGATTCACAGCTGAATTCTACCAGATGTACAAAGAAGGGTTGGTACTGTTCCTGCTGTAACTGTACAAAAATTGAGAAGAAGCTCCCTCCTAACTCATTTTATGAGGCCAGCATCATCAAACAACAACAAAAACAAAAAATAAAAAAACTTCTTGGCAACAAAAGAAAACTTCACGCCAATATTCTTGATGAACACTGATGCAAAAACCCTCAGCGAAATACTGGCAAACTGAATCCAAAAGCACATCAAAAAGCTTATCCACCATGATCAAGTAGGCTTTATCATCCCTGGGATGTATTGATTCAACAAATGCAAATTAATAAATGTGATTCACCGCATAAAGAGAGCTAAAGACAAAAACCACATGATTATCTCGACAAATGCAGAAAGGGCTTTTGATAAAAGTCAACACCCCTTCATATTAAAAACTCTCAGTAAACTAGGTATTAAGAACTATACCTGAAAATAGTAAGAGCCTTCTATGACAAAACCACAATCAACATTATAATGAATGGGGAAAAGCTGGAAGCATTCCCCTTGAAAACTGACATAAGATAAGGATGCCTTCTCACCCCTGCTATTCAACATAGCATTGGAAGTCCCAGTTAGGACAATCACGCAAAAGAAAGAAATACAGGGCATCCAAATAAGAAGACAGGATATCAAATTATCCCTGTTTGTAGATGACATGATCCTGTATCTAGAAAACCCCATAGTCTCAGCCCAAAAGCTTCTTAAGCTGATAAGCAACTTCAGCAAAGTCACAGCATACAAAATCAATGTGCAAATATCACTAACATTCCTATACACCAACAAGAGTCAAGCTGAAAGCCAAATCAAGAATGCAATTCCATTCACAACTGCCACAAAAAGAATAAAATATCCAGAAATATAGCTAACCAGGGAGGTGAAAGATCTCTAGAAGGAGAACTACAAAACCATGCTTCAAAAAAATCAGAGAGGACACAAACAAATAGAAAAACATTCCATGTTCATGGATAGAAAGAATCAATATTGTTAAAATGGCCATCCTGCCCAAAGCAATTTACAGATTCAATGCTATTCCTATTAAACTACCACTGACATTCTTCACAAAACTAGAAGAAACTATTTTAAAATTCACATGGAACCAAAAAAGAGCCCAAATAGCCAAGATAATCCTAAGTGAACACAACGAAGCTGGAGGCATCACACTACCCAACTTCAAACTATATTACAGGTCTACAGTAACCAAAACTGCATGGTAGTAATACAAAAACAGACACACAGACCAAAGGAACACAATAGAGAACCTAGAAATAAGGTGGCACACCTACAACTATCTGATCTTCAACAAACTTGACAAAAATGAGCCATAGGAAAAGGATTCCCTATTCAATAAATGGTGCTGGGGTAACTGGCTAACCACATTCAAAGAATTGAAACTGGACCCCTTCATTATACCATAGGCAAAAATTAACTCAAGATGGATTGAAGACTTAAATGTAAAACCCAAAACTATGAAAATCCTGGAAGACAAGCTAGGCGATACCATTCTAGACACAGAAACAGGCAAAGATCTCAGGACAAAGATGCAAAAAGCAATTGCAACAAATGCAAAAACTGACAAATGAAATCTAATTAAACTGAAGAGCTTCTCTTCAGCAAAAGAAACTGTCAACAGAGTGAACAGGCAACTTACAGAAGGGAGAAAATTTTTGCAAACTATGCATCTGACAATTATGTATAATTTGCAAACTATCCAGCACATATAAAGAACGAATCTAACACCCAGCATCTATAAAGGACTTAAATTTACAAGAAAAACAAAAAACAAACAAACAAACAAAAAAGAAAATAAAAAGTGGGCAAAGGACATGAATGCTCTTAAAAAAGGACATACATACAGCCAACAATCATATGAAAAACAGCTCAACATCACCAATCATTAGAGAAATGCAAATCGAAATCACAATGAGATACCAACTCACACCAGTCAGAATAGCTAATTATTAAAAAGTCAAAAAAAAAAACAGATGCTGATGATGCTGTGGTGAAAAAGGAAGGCTTGTACACTGTTGGCAGAAGTGTAAATTAGTTCAACCATTGTGGAAGACAATATGGCGATTCCTCAAAGACCTAAAAACAGATATATCATTGACCCAGCAAACCCATTAGTGGGAATATACCCAAAGGAATATAAATTGCTCTATTATAAAGACACATGCACATGTTATGTGTATTGCAGCACTAGTCACAATAGCAAAGACATGGAATCAACCTAAATGCCCATCAATGACAGTCTGGATAAAGAAAATGTGGTACCTATATACCATGGAATACTATGTAGCCATAAAAAAGAATAAGATCATGTCCTTTACAGGAACATGGATGGAGCTGGAGGCCATTATCCTTAGCAAACAAATGCAGGAACAGAAAACCAAATACTGCATGTTCTCACTTGTTAAGTGGGAACTAAATGATGAGAGGGGAATGATGGAGAGAGGGGAACAATACACACTGGAGCCTATCAGGAGGTGGAGGATGAGACGAAGGAGAGGATCAGAAAAAATAACTACTGGGTACTAGGCTGAATACCTAGGTGATGAAATAATCTATACAACAAACCCCTATGACACAACTTTACTAATATAACAAACCTGCACATGTACCTCTGAACTTAAAAAAAGAAACTAGCCAGATCATGAAAGCTCTAGTGAGTTAAATTTATATTTTAAAAATAGGGAACCCACTGTTGGGTTTTAAGCAAGAAAGTTACATGATCAGATGTGTACTCACTCTAGCTAATGCTAGGTGTGGTATGACTGAATCAGGACAAGACTAGAGCCAAGACTAGTTGGGGGCTGTTACAATAATATAGACAAAAAAAAAGAAAAAAAGAAAGGGGCCTCTACACAAAGAGAACAGCAGTAGAAAGACATGAACCTTAGGCAAAACTACTATTCTCAAAGCTTCAGTTTCTTTTAATAATACCTACCTCAAACAGTAATTTTGAGGATTAATCGTGGCATTTTTTTGTATAAGTATTCTGTATTCTCTTAGTAAAACTTTTACAGGCAATAATTTCAAGAAACAATTCTACTTCAAAATATATCAGATACAAAGATTATTCTTACGTTTTCTCCAATATACATAAAAGATGCCTTAACTATTAATGAAATTAAGTCAGATTATGAAAGGTTAACTCTCTTCCTTACATTTGAAAAGGTAAATTCCAACTACTAAATATCCTATTGTGCTCCATTTAATCCTAATATTGAAAGATTAGTACCATTTTAATTTCTCTAAAAACTGAAATGTAAGTGAATTAAAGGTACATATCAAGTTAGTCTCATTCAATGACAAAACATGAGCAAAAAACAATTTCACATCTTCACCAAACATACCAGCAGGTCAATGAGTTATAAATATTTAAGAAGAAAATTAGAAAACTGTTCTGTCAGTTTTATTTACTTTGAAGTTTTGGGACCTACTAAAATTATATTTTCTGTAAAAAAGCTATACAATACCCCCCACCCAAAAAAGATAAAAGCTTGATTTCTCCAAATCTCTTCTGAAATTCACCAATCTTTCAATACATTCTTGACTCTTTTATAGACAATCTGACTTCTAAAGCAATCTTTATTGATAACTTAGTAGAAAGCATTTAACTTGGGCAAAAAAGTAATGGAAATCCAGCTTTTGCCCCACCCTTTGCTTCTTGCCTAAAATACACTTAAAACACTGTAAAAAGTTATGTTCTATACTTATTTCATTGACAAAATGACTGCCCTCAGAACTGAGTTATCCACAGAGCCCTTCTTAAAGTTCCTCCCCTTGTAATTTAAGCCCATCTCTTCCTGTCATCTGTTGTATAATTCACAATATGTGAATTATATGTGAATTATACATAATTCACTATATGTGAATTATACATAATTCACAATATGTCTTCTTGCATAGTGTTCGTAGTCTTCTCTAGTCTACATTAAATAACAGAAATCTAACTTGCTAAGGGTCCAAACTGTTCTATTGAATTGAGGGAACAAAAATCACCCTCAACTCTTCTCATTCCTACTCTTCATTGATGATCTCATGTCATATTACTTTGAGAAAACAAGAACAATCAGATGTAATGTCCACCTTCCCACCCCAAAAGCCTACAGAGCTAAATACACTTGCATCAATATTTTCTTCTTTCCCTCTTCTTTGTGCAAGAGAAGAAAAATCCCCTTTTCCCTATCAAAAGGGCCATTCACACTCCTTTATCTCCACTAATACTCCCTTGGTCCAAGCTCCTGTTATCTCTCACCTGGATAACAGCCAAAATCTCTTAACTGATCATCCCATCTCTACGGTTTCCCACTTCACAACAATACTCAACACAGGAACAAAAGTGACTGCTTCAAAACATAAATCACATTATGTCACTTAAACCCCTTGAATAGTTGTACTTAAAATAAAACCCAAATACTTTATCACGGATTCTAAAGCCCAGAGTTTCAAAGTATCACTCTAATCTTACCCTGTTGCTCTCCGTTATAACCATTATGTTCCAGTTACAGTGATTTAATTAATTTAACTGTACATACCAGCTCTTTCTTGATCCTGGGCCTTTCATGCATTGTTCCCATATGCAAAGCTCTCTTATCCAACCATAACATAGTTAGCCACGCTCTAGGTCTCATGAATGTCCCTTCATCAAAAAGTCTTCCCCTAATTACTCTGTGCCTGTTACTATTGTCTCTGCTGTGTTTGTTTCTGTGACAGCACTTATTACAATTTATTCATTAGACTATAAGCTCCATGAGAGCAGAAACCATGTGCATCAGGTTGTATCTAATATAATGCCAGACATAAGCAAGGGCTCAATAAATACTGGCTAAATGAACTGAGTGAAGAGACAGCCAGGGTTAGGCTGCAATCCTGACTCTACTGCTTCATAGTGGTTGACTTCAGTTAAGCCACAATATCTCCCAGCTTCGATTTTTTCCTCCGTAAAACAAAAGAAAGAGTACATATCTGATAGGACTGTCAATAAGACCTACCAAAGACTAACTGGCAATAAATAAAGACTAATCACGATTTTTTCAACATAAGTATTAAGTACTAGTAACTAAATAAATGCTATTAAACATGATTTAATAAATGTTAGTTTCCTTCCTTCCCTTCTGTAACTTAGTGAGAACTCCCTAAGCTAATACAGTATTAAAACTATATATTTATATATACTTAAGAATAAGAGACTCTGATGACATGTATTTGAATAGATACATAGATAATTTGTATTTGCAGAATCTAACCCTAAATTTTAGAAAATGGCAATAAATAATGTACATCTATTATTTAACTTTCTTAAAAAGAGGGGAGGAGTGATGATAAGGAGAACAGAAGAAAAACAGAAAAGAAAGGTAACCTTAGAAATTAGAGATCATCAACTTCAATTCCTAAATTTAGAACCACCTTCCTTTACTTATAAAAACTTGCAGCAAGAACAGGATTAATATCTATTCTAAACTTTTGAAATAAAAAATTCTCCATTTACCTAAATCTATATAATTCTCACTTATATTTCATGTATATTTCACTTATCTTTCACCCCTTAAATTCTAGTATCACTGGTAAAATGTAAAAACAAAAACAAAAACAAAAAAGTAACATCTCACATCAGAAACACAAAAGGCCCTCTTGTTCCCTTAATATTTTAATAAGTTTTAAATTCTCTAACTACAAAAGTAAATCTTAACGTTTTAACTGCTGCTCACTTTTCAGGCTAACATCCCTTTTATGTTCTTCAAAAGAAATTTTACTTTCTAGGAACCTTATAAATCATTTACCACACATCCTTCAAATCTCCTCCATACTTTATGTGGAATACAGCTAACAGTGCCTGTTTAATACTTTCTGCCTGATAACCCCCTAGAATTTGTGGAATGTGCTTCCTACCTTCTTCATATTCTCCCAAGGATATGGATATAATTTAGATTCTGAACTCAAGGAAGGGTTTATGTTAAGCAATTAGTTCAATTTTATTCAACATATTTTATGTAATCAAGCTTGACTTTTTAAGAAGTAATTGGTATCTGGTTTAGATTTTTCCCTCATGTTCAAGTTACTTCTATAACCCTTCTAAAATTGGAATTTCTTGTCTACCCTTAAACTAATTATTAAGCGCTATTGAATGTTCCATAAAATTCATGGGAAAAGGTTCGTCCATTAGATGTATGCAAGAGTAAAAAGATCATTTTATGCCACCACAACATCTAAAATAGTACTGTGCACAGTAAGACTCTTGACTAATAAGCTGAAAACCAGTTTAAGAATGAATTTTATCACAAGTCAATCAGTATATGCCAGGACAGTTCTTATTGCTACCAAATGCCCTGGCAGCAAGCAACGAAAAATAACCATTTGCAACTCTTCAAGGTTATTGTAAAATGATATACAAACACAACAACAAACATTCTAAATTACTTTTTTTTTTTTTGAGACAGAGTTTTGCTCTTGTTGCCCAGGCTAGAGTGCAATGGTGTAATCTCAGCTTACTGCAACCTCCACCTCCCAGGTTCAAGCAATTTTCCCGCCTCAGCCTCCCAAGTAGCTAGGATTACAGGCATACGCCACCATGCTCAACTAATTTTAGTATTTTTAGTCGAGACAGGGTTTCACCACGTTGGCCAGACTGCTCTCAAACTCCTGACCTCAGGTGATCCCCCGCCTCGGCCTCCCCAAGTCCTGGGATGACAGGCGTGAGCCACTACACCCGGTTTCTAAATTACATTTTAAGGCTTCATCTTGGGTAGTGTTTTTCAAGCTAGGGACTGCAATTCATTATCCAAAATTAATTTAATGAATCCAGACCAGCAAACGATGAAGGGAAGGGTGAGAAAGAGAAGGAATAAATAGAAAACATCTTAGTGCACAGGTAATGAGGTTACATACATATTTCATTAACTTTTTTCTCTATGTACATAGTACCCTGAACAATGTGTATTTTAAAGGTGGGTTTGAGTAAAAGTTAGGAAACACTAATCTGGGAGACAAACAGAAGTAGAAAGGATAAAGCAATGTAGCCATTAGAGTTACCAAATTGTGGTTTAGGAGGTGAGCAAGACTGACAGCTTCTATTGACTAGGAGACAGAGGTTCTGGAAACTCCCACAGATTTGTAAAAGTCAGACATCCCTATGTGAAAAATGACAAAGCACTTTCTTTTCTTATAGTAAGCCTAGGACAATGAGCAGCAAAGCTTGTGGTTGCCACCACTGATGTTTTTATTCCTTCAAACTTCCCAAGGTGGAAAGGTCAACCTTTACTCTCTCCTTCTAACTCTTAGGTACATTTAATGCAGTTAAGACACAGTAGCCCCTTGAAAGATAATTACTGGTCCTTGAAGAGCTACTTCTAAAAAACATTAACTGTCTTCTAGATTACAATTTAAGAGTTTCAGGTAACACTCTGGCATTCAGAAAAGTTAATTTGGAAGTATAACAGTCACACATCAGAGCCCACTAAATCATCTGGAGAGTAGTACCAAAATAACAAAAAAAATTTTTTAAGTATATGAAATGTTTCAAAAATCCGAAGCATACCTTAGAGTCATCTTGTTTTGAAAAGTCACTCTGAAGAACATTGGAATTCTCTAAATCTTGGCCAATCAATCTGCTTTTCTTTGTTAACAGTGATTCTGAATATTCAGTGTCATTAATATAGCTAATTATTTTTGAAGTCATTTAAAACACACACTTTTTACTGTATAGGGAACAGTTTCATAAATTACAGCTAGTATCTGTTCTAAGAGGGTCAAGGCAATGGCTATTTCTCAGGATGTATCCACTACCCATTACAACTACTATATATTCTAAGTTACCCAAATCCCACTATTATTACAGAACCACACCCCCCATACTATTGTTATAGCCCTTTTTCACTATTATAAACCGACATGTGGTTAAAGACAGAAGAGGACAAAAAAAATGCAGCTATAAAGAGGATTTCCCAGTTGCAAGGTGAAGGGTTCCCTTTAATCTCTTCTGATATAGTTTAATGTTCTGCCTGGTTCACTATCTCCTTTTTTCTTACGCTTTGAAACTTGCTGTGGCTTGAGACATCAACCTTTGGCATAATCACCTGCTGGTTTTATAATGTGAGTGCGCACTGTTGGGAAAAGGAGTTTCAGTCTTTGCTTACTAACAATTCTTCATACTTACTAACAATTCTTCACTGAACACAAATTCCAAAAAGACAAAACTTTGATAAGCACCTACCAGAAAGTCACTTTGTGTACAAGTACTGAAGAATGCACCAAGACAAATTAAGGGGTTCACAGCCTCTTATCCCTCGAGGCAAAAGACTTATAGTTCAAACACTGATGACACAGGTTTTAATGAAAGAAGAGACCATTTATTTATCTATTCTGATCAAACATCACAGAAATTCAATTCTTATTGTAGTAGAGGACACAGCTGAACAATCCTAATCACTCTAAATTAAAGATACCTCTCAATTTCTTCTCTCTCCTGGGCCATTACACCAAACCTGGAGCAGAACTATACCCACCTTCTGGCCAGAAGAAACAACATAATAGCTTATTGATCTCTGGTGTAGACCCAAACCCACAAGTCATCAGGTAAGCAGGGATCACAGCCAGTTGATGAGGCTAACAATCAAAAGTAATGCACTGGGTTTTTGGTCCCACACAAGCACACCTTTGGCAACTGCCCCATCAAAAATGGACCAACCACTCTCTTCACCAAAACAAACAAAAATAATACTAACCAGGTATGGGAGCAATACATCCTTAATTGTACCAAAAAGACCACTATTTCTTGGCTATTGGTAAATGCCCAATTATGCTCATTAATTCTTCATTTACTGTCACTTGCCAGGTTTTAAAAGCCACCATCACATTCAATTCCGTAAACGCGTTCAAGAGAGATAGTATTTGCCGACAAACTGCCTGTTGACCAAACCTCACCACCACCACCACCATTATACTAGTTAAATCAGTGTTTGTGGCAAATCATTTAGACTTTTTATAAGTAAAATTTACCGAAGTAATGATAACTTCTAATTCTCTTTTTCTGAAGAAATCAAAGCAACACTCAAAAAAGGAAAGGTTAAAACTGAGCTCTCTGAAACACCTATTCAATGTATTTAACTAATGAACTAAGAATGGTGAAGTCAGAAGTGAAACTCAATTATCTTAAGAGATAAATGTTCTTTGCAATTAATTCCATTCAGCTCTTGCTTTGATCCCAACCAAATATAAAGCTGTCCTCACACAGTCTTCAGCCTTCTCTTAACCCGAAAGGAGTTACCTCTAACCCGATCCCTAGACTGGTATAAAGTAACAGTAACCACAGCGGCGGACGATGATGGATGAAATGACAATTGAACTGGGAGTCAGGGCATTTGTGTACGCCCTAAGAGGGAGAGACTGAGGTGGGGCTGGAAACTATTTTCTGGCCTTCTCCCGCGTGCTGCTCCCGGGAAACCAACAGGATCCAGCACGCTCGGATTCAGCAGAGCCCCGGCCCCCGAGGTGGAGGGGTGGGGAAAAGGCAGCGGGAAGCCTTTTCAGGGGTAGGGCAGGGCTGGTGCGGAGGGAATCTCACTCGTGAGAGAACTTCCTAACCCCAGAAGGGGAGTGGGGGGGTGGCAAGACCGTCCCGGCAGCGGCGGGGGCGACCTCCTCCGCTTTCTCACAGTCTTACATCTTTGTGTGGATTGTGCCGGGCTACTGGTCCTTGAGCAGCTGGCCGCGGGGGGCCTCGAGCCCAGGTCCGGAAGTCCACCCGCCACCCCTTGGCTCCACGGGGCCCTCCTGGCCGGGACCCCCAGTCCCTCTCCACCACCCGAGGGTCTGGAGATGGGCGAGTGGACGAAAGCATCTCCGTGTGGGGACAACCGTTCCGCCACCTAAATCTCCTCGCTGGTCTTTGTCCCGTCGGTAGCCAGGGTCTCCGCCGGAGTCCCCAGGGGAACCCCCGTTCTGGAGGCCTCGGGGCCCGGGTCGCCCCCAGCTTTGTTCGGTCAGCCGGGTGCAGGGACGCGGACACTTACCGTACACCCCAGCGAGGAAAAGCAAGAGCAACGCAGACCTCCACCGCGGAGACTCTTTTGTGCTCCAGCGACGGGCCATAACCACGGCAGATGGAGGGAGAGAGGAGATGGAGGAGGAGGGAGGAGGAGCTGGGGCTAGACGCCGCAGCCGCAGCCGCCGCCGCCGCCGCCGAGCCCCCGGCTGCTCCCTGTGCTCTCCGCGGCGGCGGGAGGGGGAGGGGAGGGGCCGCCGCCGCCGCCGCCGCAGCCGCTTGCGCGCGCTCCCTCCCTCCTCCCTCCTCCCTCCGGCCCTCCCTCAGCCGCACGCTCGCCCGCTCCCACCCCGGGCTGTGCGAGAACTCCGCGCGGGGCGGCTCTCCTGGGGACAAGAGCAAGGAGCTCCCGCGCCAGCGCCAGGCGAGGGGGTGGCGGACGCGGGACTCCGGCCTCGCACCGCTCGGGGTAGCTGGCGCCGCTCGGGGTAGCTGGCACCGCCACTTGCCAGATGGAGCGCGCGCTCATCCGTGCGATCGGCAATCACCTGGCCCGCCTGCATCGGTTCCCGCCCCGCGCTCGGCTGGACTTTCCAAGTCTCGGGCCGATTTCCCCGAGACGGGAGCCAAAGGAGCAAGGCAGCGTCAATCGATGAGCGAGCGCGCGAACGCCGACCGCTGGATGCCCGGGGGCTGGAGCGCGGAGGCCAGTGGAGGACCTCGGTCACAGTTCGAGGCCTGGGCGCTGGACCAGCGAGTGGGGTGGGTACGAGTTGGGAGGTTGAAAGTGGCTCCGTGTTGAGGGAGGCGTGGATGGTCGGAAGCTGAGAACTTGAGAGTTCCTTCCTCTGTCCAGTACCCCCACGTCTCCACTTGCGGTCAGCGCGGAGCTCCGAGTGGAGGTGGGCGCAAGTTAGTGCGGCCGACCCGGCAGCTGGTCGGTCCAGGGGCAGTGTGGATTCACACGCTCAAGGTCCCCGGGATGAGTCGGGCAGGGCGTGTGCAGAGCCCCTGCAGTCTGGCGTGGAAGCTCCTGGAGGCCGTTTGACATCTCTCGCGGGGTCAGGGGTGCAGCAGGGCCAGGATGCTCCGCAGGGCTGGAGCCGACTTTGTGGGTAGATTAATGACAGGAGAGTTCGCCCATCACTCTCCAGTTTCCCTAAAGCTCTTCCCCCACTCCCGACAAATTCGAGTCCTCCTATACTTAGATCCCCAGAACACTTTTCTAAATACGTCTGTAGTAACGCTGGCACCTCAGACCCTCCGTCGTGTGTTTTTAAAGTGTTTGTCTACAACGTCTTATTTCTGTTAGATTTATGGTTGCCCTTTGCAAGCACTCTCCATGCTATTCATTGAAGACCTACAATACACTATGCTGTCCTATTGACATGGCTTATCCCTTTTTAATCCCAAACATCCTTGTGAGATAAATATTACCCACGTTTTATAGAAAAAAGAGAGCTTAAATTACTCATGGCAGGTAAGTTGTCTGAAACAGTTTTTCGTATTCCAAAGTCAAGAGTGTTTCCCCTATACCACAGTAAACGCTAGCACAGTGCTTAGAGCCCAGTAAGTAAATGTTAAAATTTAAAACATATTTCCTGGGGAATACTTTTAGGCTTTCCCTCTATCTCCTACCGATTCACCCCATTTTAATTTTTTTTTAAATCAGGAAATGGTATTCCAAAAGATACGAGAAAAAAATGTATTAATATTACAAAAATTTAATAATTAACAAATCTTATATCATCTGGCAAAAAAAAAAAAAAGCAACCAGCACTCCAAAAATATTTTCCATTATCATTGAAAAAAAGCAACTTCAGTGTTTTTCACTAAACAAATGGCAGTTGTCTTTCCTAGTTTTAGGATTCTAAACTCCACTTTCTTGTTTCTTAGGATCTCTTTCTATAAATTGCGCTGCCATGACAGCTGTGTTAAGAACAGGCCACAAGCAAAGTGAAGAAGTAAACTGGACTGCATCATCCCCTGTCCACTTTTAGTACCATTCAAGGAACTCTATCCCCAGCACGAAAACACACAGTGCCCTCATCAGTCCCTGTTACAGCCCTCCCACCCCTATGCTTCCTCATCCACCCAAATATGTCTTCTCACACTTGCCAGGTTATCAAACTTTTGGGTATCTGGACCCCTATAACGCTTAAAATTTGGTGAGGACACCAAAGAACTTTTATTTATGTGTGTCATATCTGTTGATATTTACCATTTAGGAATTAGAAAAAAAGTAAATCCATTTAAAATAAAAAATACATTACAAATTTACATAATTCTGCTTTCTAAAACAAACACAAAAAATTAGTAAGAAGAGTGGCATTGTTTTCCACTTTTATAAATCTCCCTAATGGCCGGTTTAATAGAAGACAGCTGGATTCTCATATCTGCTTCTGCATGCAATCTGTTGCAATATGTTGTTTTGGTTGAAATATATGAAGAAAATCTAGACTCACACAGATATATAAATTGGCAAAGGGAGGACCTCATGTACTTTCCTGAAATAGTCAGTGACACCCCCAATAACCCCCGTACCACCAGAAAAACTTTGAGAACTGTAGATCTAGGTGTGTCTTAAGGCCTTCAAAACCTAAGTATTCTGTTTTTTATTAGAAGGGATCTAATAAGTATTCAATGTTCACCAGTGAAGGGTATTTAAATTTTATGAGGGAACATTTTTGTTTATTGAAAAACATTCTAGTTGGATATCAGATATTGATAAGTATCAAAGCACAGAATAGGTACTCAATGTTACTTCTCTTTTTGTCACCTAATCTACCTAGCTGGCCATCTGGGCTGATAATACCAAATTATTTGTGAGAAAGCACTTTGAAATCCAGAAAACTATAGCTAGCAGTGGTTAATATTGGTAACAATTGCATTGCAGTTTTCTTTGGCCAGTGTTCTGATCTACATGATTTAAAGCATAAGTCAGGCCCCTGAGACCCATATCATTCTTACTCTGAGTCCTCTGGATCCACAGATAGGCTTCAAAGAATCTCTTAAGCCTTCTGAAATTATATGAAGATTTCGTGTTCATGTACTGTTATAGAGAGAAGACATTGTTTTCAGCAGATGCTTAAAGGATTGTCTCAACCATTTTCTTTAAAGTTTGGGAAAAACTGAATGAGGCAACCATTTGAGCTGCTGCTTAATCCTTTTCCAAGTCGTTTTGGAGCTCTTCAAGTACATGCAGTTGGGAGTGGAGTAGTACAGGGATTTATTCTTTTTCCCTTGACATATTTTGAAAAGGGCTACAATCTTCCACTGTATGGAAACATCCCCTTAAATAATCAATCCTTTTGTTTGATTTTAAACTTCTCTTTTTTCCTTGTTTGGTTGTCATCACATAGAATGATCTAAGTTTTACTTGTCACCAATTAAAATTTGTTCCATCTCAATGTAGATGCTGCTTCATTTAGTAGCATTTGAGAATCTCATCGACACTGAGGTTAGACTGGGGAGCATTATTACTCCCACTGCAAGAATCATCTTTTATTGGAAAGAAAATTGATGATAGTGGGTTTTCTATTTGGCATGCTGCCAGAGAAAGTTAAATCTTTTAACTCCCCCTCAAAGGAATATTGTGTTTTTAAAAGAAAAACAAACTTGAAAAAAGCATATAAGTAACTAAAAGAAAGACAGTTTTTTAAGATTAAAGTTAAATAAATGAGATCCCTTTACAAGTGAATTGTAATTTCCATTGGAGCTGAATAATTAGGCTAGCAAATGAGATCCATCAATCTAGGTAACTTTTATATCAGTTCACTAGCACATTTATTGTGGTTAAATATTCTGGGCTGTGACAGCATACCCAGCATTGTACCAAGTAGTCAAAGATGTAATCCTGGCTCTAAATTAAATAACCCCAATTCAAATAGATTTAGTTTTATCCTCATAAACTCGACTTAATTGTAAAACCAGATCACAGAGCATGCAATAACTTATAGTGGCAATAACATCTATCTCTTGTAGACATATAAAACAATTGCCCTCACAAAGAAAAAAGAAGTAAAGGGAGCGTTAACTATAGATGTTGGTATATATAAAGAGATACTCTGAACTTTTTTGTTGTCATTCAAGTGCTAAGTTTCAAAATGCACATAACTTTGTGTTTAAGTTCTCATGATTGATGGAGGATATGAGCTAGAAGTGTAGGTAGGATGAAATCTCATTCCATATCTCCCCATTAGCCTATCAGAAATAAACTTGGCAGATGTAATGGCAACTCGATGGCTCTTTATGGGGAAACATTGCTAATTTCAGGCATATATAACATATTTGTTTGGATTCTTCTTAAATCCAGAAAAGATTTGAGGTTCCCTAGCATATTTGGCAAATATCGTTATCCTTTGGTATATGTGGGGGATTGGTTTCAGGACACCTCTCTCTTCTGTATGCCAAAATCCATGTATACTTAAGTCCAGTGGACTCTGGAACCAGAGCCCACCCATATAACAGCAGCCCTCCTATATGTGGGTTTTGCACCATCAATATTTGATCCATGTTTGGTTGAAAACAAAATCACATAAGTGGAGGATGCAAGCACTTCAAACCTGTGTTATTCAAGGGTCAACTGTATAGTATACTATAGTGGATAAATATTTATATGGTTTGGATTCATGACCCCACCTAAACCTCATGTCCAGTTGTAATTCCCAGTATTGGAGAAGAGGCCTGGAGGGAGATTATTGGATCATTAGGGTGAATTTTCCCCTTGCTTTCCTTGCAGTATAGTAAGTGCGTTCTCATGAGATCTGGTTGTTTAAAAGTGTGTAGTGTCTCCCCTTTCACTCTCTTCTTTCTGCTCCAGCCATATAGGATGTGTCTGCTTCCCCTTTGCCTTCTGCCATGATTGTTGGTTTCCTGAGGCCTCCCCTGCCATGCTTCCTGTATAGCCTGCGGAACTGTAGGTCAATTAAACCTCTTTCCTTTATAAATTACCCAACCTTATAGCAATGCAAGAATGGACTAATACAAGATATAAGCCTCAAGAGTTTAACCATGCTGGGTTTGATCTACATGTTCAACCTTAGTAAAGAACCTAACTTCTTGTACCTCATATTCCTTCCTATAAAATGGGGAAAAAATGGGATCTTCTTTGATCATCTACATACCTTGAGATAATAATTGCTAAAATATATTGAATTCCTATGATACGCTATACATTCAGTCCTCAAACAGTCCTATGATTTTGATAGTATGATTATCTCCATTTTTCAAAAGAACAAACAGGAGCAGAGATATTCAGTAATTTTCTCAAGATCATAGTAAATGGATAGCATTTAGACTCAGGCAGTTTGACTCTTCTCTAGAGCATGCTCTCTTAATCATTTTACCAAGTTGTATGTAAAGCACTTAATACACTTCCAGGCACCTAGGAGGTACTAAGTAAATAGCAGCTACTGTTATTCAGCATATAAATGATGTAAGCAAAATGATCCTATTCTCTCATATCACACAATTTAAAATAAAATCTGTGTAGTTATTCTCCTTCTGTTTCCCAGAAACAACCATACTAACTTGAATTCTGTTTAAGCTAAATAGATATAAGCCTCTTTTAGATTTATATTTTAAAGTTTTATTTCCTTGAATTTTTGAAAGTGGCAAGTGAATATAAATTAGATGAACCAGAAGTCTGGCTTTTTGCTGCTTTTAGTAATTTTTTTCGTTGACCTTGGAGTCATTATTTATAGTTTCCTTTGAAGATCAGAGAACCCTAGGTTGCTTATTGCCTTAATCTTCAGAAAAGATCTATGACAGATTTTTTCTGATCTTAAAGAATACATCAAATCATATGAAACTGCTCAGTTATCAGGCCATGAAAACACAGGTCATTTCTACAAAAGAATAGATTACTCCAGCTTCATCATGAAAAGAATATTCTCCTTGGAAATACCCAGGCAGGTTTGCATTTTGAATACATACCAGCTGTGATGGAAAAGAATAGTCTAAGCCTTTCAGTTCCCAGAGTCCACTGCCTCACTTGCACAGCGCAGGACATGAAAGAAATTGTGTCAAAAGCATTTCAATATAAAAATTTTATTCCTGTACTCAATGAAGTGAATTAAGTGAAAAAAGTTAAGTACTTTAGAACATTATATTGGCTGGTCACCAGTGCACTTAACTCCAGCCACTACAACGTTTTTTTCTGTGTAATTAGTAGCTCTGTTTAAGTACAGACACGCATCAGATGGTTACTCCAATTTATAAACACTCATATATTCAGTTTTTAAATGCATAACTTAAAGGCAATTAGTGGCAATGAACAGTTTTTAAATTGCGTAACTTAAAGGCAATTAATGGCAATGAACCTGTTATTTGGAGGTTACCTTAGCTGGCCTGTGAGTGGGGAAGAAAGGGCAAGCCCCAGAGCAGCTGTGCCACCTATGTTCCTTCTATGATAGATTCTCAGCAGTTCTAATCTTCAACACTCCAGAGACCAGGATATATAGGCGCCAGGCTCCTCTGGACATTTTGCCCTTTTGCCTCAGACAGACAGAAGCAGTCACCCAGACTGCCTACCATGCACACTTACTCTTCTCCACTCCCATCCCATCTTCCTGTTTAGTGGATGATGTCTTTCAAGAAGTATGTTCTTACAGCATTGGCCACACTCATTAGAATAGTTGACCAGTTTCGCTACAGCCTCCTCCTGGTACAGGCTCCTCCTGCTGGCAAGGCATGTTGTGGACGTTCCTTATAACTGAAAAAATAGTGTTAAGAATTGAGACATGGACCTCTCTCTGAAGATGAGAGAAGTACTCTGAATTCACTTATCCCATCTGTATCTTTTTGACTGGTGCATTTGCAGATGTGGGGAGTAGAATCAGAATATTCAGATTCTCCTGTCTTCATTGAGGAAGAGAAATAAGGAATGTGAGAAGGAGAGAAAGCTCCAGATAGACAGGGACTTTTGTGCTTTGTTCACTGGAAGCACCTGGAAGAGGGCCTGTCACCAAATAGATTTTCAGTAAACATTTATTCAGTGAATGAATAAAGAATCTCAGGAATTAAATAGATTATTGGGGAAAATGAGAAACAAAGCTATTAGGCAGGGGTAATGCACTGAAGAAGGAGAGAGAGGATAAAGAGAGAGAGAGAGAGAGAGAGAGAGAGAGAGAGAGAAACAAGATACTTGTCTGGACATTAGTGTCCAAGTGGTCTGCAGTGAAAACTGCTAGGTTTGGAGCCTAGGCACAAAGGGAGTGAATCTTTGATGCCTAGTCTTAGGAACAGCCAATGGATACACTGTAAGATGAAACTCACATATTTTCATGTGCTGATATTCAAGATACTGCTTAATGAGGCTTTTTCAAAACATGAATCTGGTATTGAAGCCATAGTTTTCTATTATTTTATTGTCAGTGTTTAATATTTCCTCTATACTAGGTTGTAGGCTTTTTATACCCTCAGCTGGCCTTATATGACCTGTGAGTTGGATACTACTTATTTTATTGACTATTAAAATAAACAGGATTTTTTTTCTGTAACTCAACAGAAACCCTTAGAAAAAAAGTATTTTCAAAACATTCTTCAGAAAGCTGTGAGCTAACACTTTGCTTCAGATATGCAAACAGATGCCAATTCTGTTGTCTATCAAGTTAAACTGTTCCTTAGAATTAGTCTAAGAGGTGATGAAATTAATGCCCAATGTGAAGTCAGGATCAGGGAGCAGAGAAGGGAACCCAAATGGCCAGAACTTTGCAATGTGAATCCAAAATGTGTTCAATGCATTATGAATTTCTGGCCATCAGTCACCAACATATGCAAATGATAAGTGTAAAGAGCACTTTCCAACTTTGAAACTCCAAAGTAATTTATCTTTCCAACATTGTCTTCTATCCGTCAGTATGTATTTGTTGAAGTTGAGAGTTCAGCAAAATAAAATCAATTCTCTAAAAATTAACTAGAATGTTACTGAGATTTTATTCATAATCCACTCTATATTTTTGAATACTTGAAATATGCTCAAGATTGCAGACAATGTAGATGTTCACATTACCTCACTCAATCACCAAACTGTGGAGGTTCTACTCTGTCAGGCTAGTCCTCGTAGCTACAACAGAGCTTATAATCTAGTGGGGGAAACAGATATATCAATAAATATAAACAAAATTCGTTCAATAAGTATTTATTGAGCACCTACTATATGCCAGTCATTGTTCCAGGTGCTGTGACTGTTCAGTGAACAAACATGGTAACAGTAGAGATACAAACTTATACATCAGAGCCATCGGGGAGAATTAGAGAAGTTTTCACAGAGAAAAAACACCTGATTTCAGAAAGGAAGAATGAGTAGAAGACTGCCAGTAAAGAAGGAGATTTGCGAGGGGTAATGGAAAAGCATTGAAGGCAGAGGGACATCAAATAGAGATAGGAGAGGAGAACAGGGTGTGCTCTAGGAATATAAAGTAGTTTGGTATTGCTGATTCAGTAGGGGTGCAGGAAGGTGAGGAAATCAAACTATAATCAGGAATTACATCACCAAGGATTATAAGTGACATGCAGATAAGTGTAATTTTATTTTGTATGATGCAGGCTGTGGAGAGCCTTGAAATAATTTTGAGCAGAGGAGTCAGGCTCCATTTTGATGGAGCCCGGCATGGGAGGAAAAGGAAAGGTGGAGAGCAGTCAGGAGGAGGCTACGGACAGCACCGAGGAGATGAGATGAACTGAGGAGTGCCCAGGAGCAGTACTATGGGAGTAGAGAACACAGTCAATGGTTGTGTAGCAGATAGAATTTAAGACTCCCACATTTCTAGTTTGAGCAACTAGATGGAGTGAAGTGGGGAGAAGAGGACAGGGAAAATAATGAGTGTAACTTAGAAACATCACATTCAGGTAAGGAAATTCAATAGGCAGTTGGGCATACTGTGTATTTCAGAGGAGAAAAATGGGATGAAGGCAGAAAATGACTGGCATTGGTAAGATTGCTTCTGGAGAGGATGAAGTTTCCCTTAGAGAATATGGAAAACATAAGTATTGTAGAGAACAGAGGTGGTACAGGAAAAGGGACCAACAATAAGAGGAGAGAGAGAAGGTATGGCCCGTGGGTGAAAAGATATGAAGAAAAGTCTGGTATCACAGACACCAAGCAAAGAAAAATTTACTAAAAGAGGAAAGGTAAAGTGTGTCTGTGCCAAAGAGAACTCAAGTAATAAAAGGTCAAGATGTGAAGAGGAACTAACAAAATTGTCTACAAGAAAGTCTACTGTTCTTATTGGAGGCCTCTACAGAAATCTCTTTGGCCTTTGATATAGATTAGAGCTGAATTCTTGGTGATCTTTATTTTATTTTTTTCTGATTTCATCAAGAATTTTGTCCTTTTTTTTTTCCCCCTCAGCCTGTTAGGTTACAGCATTATCCATTTTGAAGTTAAGGATTTCTAAATTCGGCATGGACCCTGGACACAACATTGAAGTATGTAAAGTTTGTCTTCACCACCCAATGATTCCTTTTTTATTTCCCTTCTGTTCTCCCCAGCCTTGCTTACCTTCTTTTCCTTCAACTTCAGGCTCCCAATATATTGAAGCTTTCTTACCCTCTCCCTCCATCAGAAATGATTCCTGGCAAAGAATATAAAACAAACAAACAAAAACTTTATAAACAAATCCATCTTGAAGCTACATATGGCTACTTTCTAGAGTATTTATAATTTAACAGGTCATTAATGGAAGTATCAGGGTGTAATTTCAGTGGGTTGGGGAGAGATTCGTGGTCAGGGATGTTTCCCCAATTCCCCTTTAAGGTGACCCCTTACTGCACAGCAATCCTTCCCTGAGATAGAAGACAAGTCAGTGCAAGAATGCCTAATTATTTCTCCTAGAGCCATACTAAACCTTTAGAAGACTTAAAGGTCACAAACATTTATTATATCAGTAATGTTCTTTTTAGAAATTATATTTTTGGCTGATAGTATTTCAATGTACTCAGTTGCTAACATAATAGCCAAAGAACATGTATCCTTTATCTTGTTTAATGCCAATTACTGTGTCACTATTTTGCTTGGCACTATTGGAATAACTTCAAATGTGGTGTGGGACAGACAAGTTCAGCTCTACAGAGGCCAAATATATCTGTGTCTACTAAATCAGCTGTTCCCTATTACCTTTTTTAAACAGTATTAGTAACTGACTTCTGTACAGCCAAGTAGTTTGATCATGTTTCTAATTTAATTCAGTTGTTTAGAAAGGGAAAACAATCTCGTTAATCATTTTTAAGATTCGTTTTCTGTGTGCAGTAAGTATAGACACCATGTTTCCTAAAACAGTCTCTGCTGAAGTGCTCTGATTGGAAAAAATAATAGCAAGTGAAAAATTTTATTGTCACGAACTTCACTTTTAAAAGTAAAGGTAAATGACAAGGATTTGCCTATTCTGATATGCAATGTAAAATTATATTAACTTTTGTTCAGTGTATCCTTTAAAATGTGTTATGGTTTCATGAATATGTTTGTATCACATGTAAATTATTTATGCTCTTAATCCTTTATTTACATTTAAGCCTTGGGGAACAAGGTTTCTAACAAATGCACTGTGTAAAAATATTCTTTTGCCAAAAGAGAGGAGGAAGTGTACAAACTCAAAGATATCCCAACCATCAAAGCCCCATTATCAGAGGCATGTGTGGACCAGCGAGCTCATCCTGGCCAGAATGCTCAGTCTCATGCTTCTCACCAGCAGGAAGCAGTGGATTAGTAATGCTTTCTGTTTAAATTAAATTTGTGTTGTGTAAGAAATGCAAAGGAAAATCTTTAGTACGTCCCTTAATAGTCTCACTAGAATAGATTGGGTGAACTGATAATGACTATGGTATTTAAGGAAAAGTACTCTCTAAGAAATAGAAGCATTACTCCAAACGAATGATGAGAAATTTATCATCGAAAAGAGAGCTAGGCACAGAAATGTAGGAATAGAAATAATCTATTCAGGAGCTGGTGTGATTGTATTTTATCTGAGGTGTTGTCAAGGACCATTAAGCAGAAGAGGCATTTATAGAATACTAAGACTGTCAGAACTGAAAGGGTCATCTTTAGTCCAATCTTCTAAATTTACAGGTGAGAAAACCCAGGCCCATTTTTAAAAGGGTAATAATACCCTGTGAATTCTGTTGAGGGACAGGCATTCTTGGGGAAATGGGGACCTAGAAGTAGACCTTGGGTAGTGGTGGGGGAGGAAAGACAGACTGGTTTTCAGAAAGGAAGCCCAAAGTCCCGGAAAGAGCATGGCATAAAGCTGGGCATAGTGGCTCATGCCTGCAATCCTAGTACTGGCCAAGGCAGGCGAATTGCCTGAGCCCAGGAGTTCAAGACCAGCCTGGGCAACATGGCCAAACTCCATCTCTACTAAAAATACCAAATGTTAGCCAGGCATGATGGCAGGTGCCTGTAGTCCCAGCTACTTGGGAGGCTGATTCAGGAGAATCACTTAGACCTGAGAGGCAGAGGTTGGGCGACAGAGCAATACTCTGTCTCAAAAAAAAAAAAAAAAAAAAAAAAAAAAAAAAAAAAAAAAAAAAAAAAAAGGAAAGAGCATGGCATATGAAGGGCTGAGTTGGCAGGAGTAAGTATTCCAACAAATGGATAGCACATAGCTGTTACTAGGAGGCAGTCTTGTTAGCACATGTACATCTAGGTTGGTATGAACCCTGAGCAGATAGCTGGGACCTTAGTTATTCATCTTCAATCCAGAGGCAGATGCCCTGCCCCTGGAAAGAAGGGAAGTCTAACAAGAGCAAGACGAGGCTTCAATCCCAGAAAGACTCGGATGCCAGTTAGGTTAAAAATAGATAATCAGCATCATTAGACTGGATGTTCAAGGTGAGTATTACAGCCTTAGAGCAAGAGATATTTCTAATACTGGGGCACAGGGTCAGGGCTCATAGAAACAAAGTAGAAAAATGGTGTGTTCCGAGATGCTAGGGTAGAAGCCCCTACATTCTTCTTAAGAGAAGGATTTTTCTAAGAAACTCTAGGGTGTGGAAATTCAGTGGTTCCAGCTGTGAGAATAGGGTTTCAAATCCCATGAAAATACATTTAGACACTTAGAATGTCCCAGACTTGGTTTAAAGCAATTTTTGTGCATTATCAGGTTACTTTTCACATTTAATAGATGTCTTAGTCAATTCAATTTGCTATAAAAAGACTGTAGACTAAGTAGATAGTAAACAATGTATTTCTCATAGTTCTGAAGGCTGTGAAGCCCAAGATTAAGATGCTGGCAGATTCAGTATCTGGTGAAGGATCGCTTCTTTGTTCACAGACAGCAGTCTTTTTGCTGTAACTTCACACGGTGGGAGAAAGTGAAGGAGGTCTCCGGGGTCTCTTTTACAAGGACTGTAATCCCATCTATGAGGGCTCTTCTCTCAAGACCTAATTACCTCCCACATGCCCCACCTCCGAATACCATCACATGGGCATTGGGATTTAACATATTAAACATGGGTGGGGAGAAGATACAGACATTCAGTCTAACTCAATAGATGAACCTAATCTAGGGATTTTACTGTAGCTATTCTCAAATATAGCTTGTATTAGCAACATAGGAATAAAGAAGTAGAAGAAAACTTGTTCTTTAATTCCTCATTAATAATATTTGTTCTCATGCATGAATTTAATAACAGAACTTTGAATAGTGCCTCTTGCTTTTATTTCCAGCAAAAAGAGAAAAGCGAAGAACAATGAAAATGTAATTAGAATACTATACAAGATTTCAGATAAGTGGAATAATTTGTGTTCTTTGAAAATTGATGTTATTCAGTTCAGCATTTGCTTAGACCCTACTCTGTGAAGGAGCTTTGGACTGAAGGTTAACATGGTGTGATAGTTAATGTTATATGTGGTACCCAGTTGTTTGGTCAGAGACTAGTTTAGATGTTACTGTAAGGATTGTTTGTAAAATACATTATTAGCATTTAAATCAGCAGACTAAGTAAAGCAGATTACCCTCCATGATATGAATGGGCCTCTTCCAATCAGGTAAAGGCCTTAAGAACAAACACCCAGGTTTCTTGAAAAAGGAATTCTCCTCAATACAGCAACATAGAAACTCTTCATTAGTCTCCATCCTGCTGCCTTATGGAATTTGGACTAAAGACTGCAACTTCAACTCTTGCCTGAAGTTTCAGCCTGCTGATCTGTCCTTCAAATTTCAGACTTGACAATCTTTACGATCACATGAGGCAATTTCTTAAAATCAATCTCTATCCTATCTAACTATATATTTATCATCTATTTATCTATCCTTTTGGTTCTGTTTCTGTGGAAAACCCTGGTTCATGCGTATGGCCCATTTTCAAACTGAAAGTCAGTCAAATGCAGAAAAATCTTCAACACCTCAAGTATAATAGCTTGGTCTGGTTAGGCCAGAAGCATTTGGGTTTCTTTTTTAAGTGTTACCAGGAAAACAACACATCTCAATACATTGTACTTCAATTTCCCATGCCAAGACTTGATTAGTTTCATCTAAATTTGAGTCACAATAAATCTTGCATCTACTGAATCTCTGTCATTTTTCCTTTCAGGAGTTATTTAAGCCAAGTTTTAGTAAGAACATGTGAAAATAACAGTGAGGCCATGGCAAATAGGAAAATCTGATAATTTGAAGGGCACTTTGATCAGTAGCTTAGATCATCATTAATTATACAAAGCATTTATTTTTAAAATGGTATCAAGTTAAGCAACTGATTTGTTGTTTGCCATCAATTAAAAAGCATTTAAGTAAACCATGGATTTAAAAAATACCCTTTCCATTTGTATTTTTATGACTTCTTAAAAGTTGATTGTAACCTGAAAGGATCTCCAATTCTCACTTACTGGTTTTACAAATTGGGTACAGAAAAATTAAATGATTGTGAGTATTGATTTATTCTCAACCAACAGCCAGATTAAATTTTTGTAAACATGTCAAGTCATGTCAGCCTACTCAAAAATGTCCAAGGACTTGCTAACTCTCTCTGAGAGAAACTAAAGTCCTTTCAAGTTGTACAAACCACCCCTTGAGGTGCACCTTCCTTCTATGACTCCAGTTACCACTTTAACTTCATCTCCTAGCATTGTCTTCGTAGTAAGAAAAAGAAGGAGAGAGAGAGAAAGAAAATTTTTTTAATGAATTGTCTCATGCAATTGTGGGGGCCAGTGAGTCTGAAATCTGCAGGCCAAGCTGGCAGGCTGGAGACTTAGGGAAGAATTGGTATTGAAGCTTAAATCCAAAGGTAGTCTAGAGACAAAATTCTCTCTACCTGGGGGAACTTCAATTTTTGCTCTTAATGCCTTCCGCTGATTGTATTAGGCTCACCTACATTATGGAGGCTAATTCGCTTTACTCAAAGTCTACTGATTTAAATGCTTTCATAGCAACATCTAGACTAGTGTTTGACAAAATATCTAGGTACCATGGCCCAGCCAAGTTGACACATAAAATTAACCATCACAGTGTTATTAAGTGAAGAAAGGAGAATAGAACTTAAGGGGAAATGGAAAGGAGGAGAGAAGAAGAATGGTATAGAAGCAGTAACGGGGAACAAAGGGTTATGTATTCCATATATAGTCTGACTTAATGCTGGGTCAATTTGCTACTTAACTAGAGAGTTTTGTTGTCCTGTTACATAAGTATTAGATTGGCTCCTGAATCAGTAACCAAAGTAACCTATAGGTGTAACACGGACTTCAGTTGTTAGAGCAAGTTAGGGCGCGATAGCTCAGATCATTGACATTCTAGTCATATATATTGAATATACTTGCTTAATTGTTATAGTGCTTTGCCTCATTTTTCCTCATAACACATATAAAACACTACATGATATATTTATCACATGTGTTAGAACATTGAATAATATATTATTCAACATATATTTGTGTATTTCCCTTCTTCCTGTTTTTAAACTATAAGAATATCATGTGATAATGAATAATGGGCATTTGGCTTAATAATAGCAACATTGATAATAATTATCTAGGCACAAGACCCTAGAAATGTTAATATTCTACCAACTTCACTACAGCAAATAAGACTAAATATGTCATTATATAATCTATGATATGCTAGCCTAGCATATCAAATTAGTCCAAAAAGAAGTTACCATCCTGATTTTTAGTGTTACATTATGCTACCTATATATTATCCATTTTTAGCTTCAGATATGTGAACATTTTTGTTATGATTATGGTGAAGACCACCAGACTAATCTGGTTTTCTTAGAAAGAAATATGTGTATTTCCTCTTACGCAGTTGCTATTTGACAAACCTACCAAGCAGAAGTTGCTATTTGGCAAATCTTCCAAGCAGAAGTGTACAGCTATGAATCCAATGACCTTTTCTCTCATTTTGTGAAATTTGTGACAAATTCATCAGTAATGGATTTTGTTATGGTCATGTATTTGTTCTATTTCACTGTTTTTTTTGTTGTTTCCTGTTTCTTTAGAGTATGCTTTCTTCTTGCTTCTCCTGGTCATGCTTGAGATAGGAGCTTCTTTGATTATTACTCCCTTATAATTATTATTTGAGCAGTGATTTTTTTTAACAAAAGTTACTTTTGCATAATACTCATAATAACCACCATTTCTGAATACTCAATCTTCTCTTTATGCATATGAATATTGTTAATATTCATAATTTTGACAATTGAGGTAACCAAAACTTGAGAGGTGGAGTAACTTATGTAAGATGTCACAACTAATAAATGGCAGGGAATGATTTGAACCCATCTGTTAGACTCTGAAGCCCTTGTTCTTTTCACTATGTCATGCTGCATACACTAGCTCATTTTATCTTTTAAGCAATAACAAGTGCTGACATTTTTTGAACACTTAATATGTACCT
>NW_016107371.1:3693385-3719710 GCF_001604975.1 Cebus imitator
AAAAAAAAAAAAAAAAGAAAAAGAAAAAAGATAATGTGCCAAAATCGGATAACTAGTTTCTTATGGAGTTGGGTAAATAAAGGAGATGTCATTATGATTCCCATTTTACCGAAGAAGAGACAGATTCAGAGAGATCAATGATTGGCTCATATTTACAAAGCTGGTAAGTGGCAAAATTGAGTCTCATTGCTCTTCTGGTTCCAAATTTAACGGCTTAACGAGTAGTATAAAGTTATTTTTTAAAAAGTAGAGTTTTTAGTGGCTATTGAAAGATGAAAGAGCTGTATAATGAGAACTCTAAGTATTTCCTGTACATAAAACTTAAATTAAGTGAATGGAAGTAAGACATGCAGAGGAAACACATTAAAAACACTAAATACCCTTTCACACCATGATAAATAACTGTGGGCCATTGAGAAAAAGCAATAAAAGACAGCCCAACCAAGCATGCAGAAATCAAATTAGATTACTTTTTGGAAAGAGATGTAACTAGCAATTGTAAAGATAGTTTTAACTCTCTGCATTAAGGGGAACCATTTAACTCTACATCTTTCTTTTCCTTTTCACCATTTTTAATAGACAAATCACTTTGGTCACCTCTTTCAACATTTGAAATGCAAGCAATCATGGCTTCATCAGTATAGTGCTGTGAAGTTTGTAACACAAACTTAAGACCCTGAAAGAATCAATTTTAAACTTCAAATTCCTCCTCACTCCTTTTTTTTTTTTTTTTTTTTTTAAGGAGTGAATGTAATTATTTATTACCAACAGTAAGTATCAGCAGTAAATGAATTTTCATTTAAGGCAGAACTTGTTCTCAGTTCTGATTATCTGAGTAATGTGCTATGATCACTTGTAGCCATGGCAAACTTGCCAAACTCTCCAGACTAGCAAACTCTGCACTCATTCTGTCCTATGTCCTATGGGACAACACAATTTGAGACAAAGGAACAATAATAACACAGAAATTTATACTTGTGTAGAAAGTCAGATTTTAATTTTAAAACACTTTAAATATTATAAACATTAAAATGAGGGGATTATGAGTCTGGTGGAGATTGGGTGAAATAATGCAATTACCCATCTGAAGGAATCTGTGTTACTAAATTAATATCATTGCTAAATCACTCTATGTGATATGGAGTGTATTTTTTTAACTTTTATTTGAGGTCCAGAAGCACATGTTCAGGTTTTGTCATATGTGCTTCTGGACCTCAAATAAAAGTTTTAAAAAATACATTTGCAGGGTGATACGGTTTGGCTCTGCCTTCACCCAAATCTCCTCTTGAATTATAGCTCCTATAATCACCACATATTATGGGGGAGACCTGGTCAGAGGTAATTGAATAATGAGGGCAGGTGTTTCCCATGCTGTTCTTGTGAGAGTGAATAAGTCTCATGAGTTATAAATAAGTCTTATGAATAAGTCTCATGAATTATAAAGGGCAGTTTCCCTGCGCATGGCCTCTTGCCTGCTGCCATGTAAAATGTTCCTTTACTCTTCCTTCATCTTCCACCATGATTGTAAGGCCTCCCCAGTCATGGGAACTATGAGTCAATTAAACCTCTTTTTCTGTATAAATTACCCAGTCTCAGATATTTCTTCAAAGCTGAAAATATTCTCAGATATTTCTTCATAGCTGAAAATGGACTAATTCAGTAAATTGGTACTGCAGAGAATGGGGCACTGCTGTAAAGTTACCCCAAAATATGGAAGTAACTTTGGAACTGGGTAACAGGCAGAGGTTGGAACAGTTTGGAGGTCTCAAAAGATGATTGGAAGATGTGGGAAAGTTTGAGACTTCCTAGAGACTTGTTGAATGACTGACCAAAATGCTGGTAGTGATATGGACAATAAAGTCCAGGCTGAGATGTTCTCAGATAGGATGAGGAACTTGTTGGGAACTGGAGTAAAGGTCACTCTTGCTATGCAAAGAGACTGGCAGCATTTTGCCCCTGTCCTAGAGATCTGTGGAGTCTTGAACTCGAGAGAGATGATTTGGGGTGTCTGGCAAAAGGAATCTCTAAGTAACAAAGTGTTCAAGAGGAAGCAGAGCATAAAAGTTTGCAAAATTTGCAGTCTGATGATGTGATAGAAAAGAAAACCCCATCTGCTGGGGAAAAATTCAAGCCAGCTGCAGAAATTTGTATAAATAATGAGGAGCAGAAAGTTAATCACCAACACAATGGGGAAAATGTCTCCAGGGCATGTCAGAGACCTTCACGGCAGCACCTCTCATCACAGGCTCAGAGGGCTAGGAGGGGCAATGGTTTTCTGTGCTGGGTCCAAGCCCCCCACCCACATGTGTGCAGTCTTAGGACTTGGTGCCCTGTGTTGGGCATAGCCTCCAGCTGTGGCAAAAGGGGCCAAGGGACAGCTCAGGCCATGGCTTCAGAGGGTGTAAGCCCCAAGCCTTGGCAGCTTCCACATGGTGTTAGTCCTGCAGGTGCACAGAAGACAAGAATTGAGGTGTGGGAACCTTTCCCTAGATTTCAGAGGATGTGTGGAAATGCTGGATTTTCCAGGTTTGCTGCAGGTGTAGAGCCCTCATGGAGAACCTATGCTAGGGCAGAAGGGAAATCAGAGATTAGAGCCCCCACACAGAGTTCCCATTGGGGCACCACTTAGTGGAGCTATGAGAAGATGGCCACTGTCCTCCAGATCCCAGAATGGTAGATCTGCCAACAGCTTGTACCATGTGCCTAGAAAAGCCATAGACGCTCAGTGCCAGCCTGTGAAAGCAGCCTGAATGGGGCCTATGCCCTGCAAAGCCACAGGGGCAGGGCTGCCCAAGACCATGGGAACCCACCTGTTACATCAGCAAGACCTGGATATGAGACATGGAGTCAAAGGAAATCATTTTAGAGCTTTAAGATTTGATTGGCCCACTGGATTTTGAACTTGCACGGGGCCAGTAGCCCCTTCATTTTGGCCAATTTCTCCCATTTGGAATGGGTTTATTTACCCAATGCCTGTACCCCCATTGTATCTAGGAAGTAACTAACGTGCTTTTAATTTTACAGGCATATAGGCAGAAGGGACTTGCCTTGTCTCAGATGAGACTTTGGACTGTGGACTTTTGAGTTAATGCTGAAATGAGTTAAGAATTTTGGGGACTGTTGGGAAGTCATGGTTTTGAAATGTAAGGAAATGAGATTTGGGAGGAGCCAGGGGCAGAATGATGTGGTTTGTCTGTGTCCTCACCATAATTTTATATTGAATTGTAGCTCCCATAATTCCCACAGGTTGTGCGAAGGGCCAGGTGGTAGGTAATTGAATCATGGGGGTAGATTTTTCCCATGTTGTCCTTGTGATAGTGAATAAGCCTCATGAGATCTGATAATTTTATAAAGGGCAATTCCTCTGCACACAGTCTCTTGCCTGCTGCCATGTAAGACATGCCTTTGCTCCTCCTTTGCCTTCCTCCATGATTTTGATGCCTCCCCAGCCATGTGGAACTGTGAATCCATTAAACCTCTTTCCTTTATAAATTACCCGGCCTTGGTAACTGCATGTCATGGAGGTCTGGTGTACAGATAATTTTGTCAAATGAGTAACAAGCATGGTACTCAGCAGATATTTTTTATGATCCTGTGCCTCCTCCCACCTTCCACCCTCAAGTAGGCTCCAGTGCCTGTTGTCCCCCTCCTAACATCCATATGTTCTGACTTATCAATAAGTATATGTGGTATTTGATTTTCTGTTCCTGTGTTAGTTTGCTTAGGATAATGGCCTCCATCTCCATCCATGTTGCTGCAAAGAACATGATCTTGTTCTTTCTTTATGGCTGCATAGTATTTGTGGTATATATGTACCATATTTTCTTTATCCAGTCTACTGTTGATGGGCTTTAGATTGATTCCATGTCTTTGATATTGTGAATAGTGCCACAATGAACATAAACATGTATGTGTCTTTATGGTAGAATAATTTATATTCCTTTGACTATATACCCAATAATGGGATTGCTGGGTTGAATGATATTTCTTTTCTAAGTTATTTGAGGAATTGCCATGTTGCTTTCCACAATAGCTAAACTAATTTACACTCCCACCAGCAGTGTATAAGCATTCCCTTTTCTTTGCAACCTCAACATCATCTATTATTTTTTGACTTTTTAATAATAGCCATCTGACTGGTATGAGATGATATTTCATTGCGGTTTTTATTTGCATTTCTCTAATGATTAGTGATGCTAAGCATTTTAAAATATGCTTGTTGGCTGCTTATATATCTTTCTCTTAACATGTCTGTTCACACTCCTTGCCCATTATTTTTTTTAAGACAGAGTCTGGCTCTATCATACAGGCTGGAGTGCAGTGGTATAATCAAGGCTCACTGCAACCTCTGCCTTCCTGGCTCCAGAGATTCTCCTGCCTCAGCCTCCCAAGTAGCTGGGACTACAGGCTCATGTCATTGTGCCTAGCTAATTTCTGTATTTTTTGTAGAGTTGGGGTTTCACCATGTTGCCCAGGCTAGTCTTGAACTCCTGAGCTCAGGTGATCTGTCTGCCCTCAGCCTCCAGCCTCCCAAAATGCTAGAATTACAATCATGAGCCACTGCACTCGGCCCTTTGACTACTCTTTAATGATGTTTTTTGTTTTTTTTTCATGTAAATTTGTTTAAGTTTCTTATATAGATTGGATATTAGATGTTTGTCAGGTGTGCGTATATATATATATATATATATGTATATTTTTTAAATTGTACTTTAGATTCTGGGGTACATGTGCAGATCATGCAGGATTGTTGCATAGGTACACACATAGCAATGTGGTTTGCTGCCTCCATTCCCCCCATCACCTACATCTGGCATTTCTCCCCATGTTATCCCTCCCTGACCTTCCCACCCCCCACTGTCCCTCCATTGGCCCCCCCAACAGACCCCAGTGTGTGATGCTCCCCATCCTGTGTCCATGTGTTCTCATTGTTCATCACTCACCTATGAGTGAGAACATGCGGTATTTGATTTTCTGTTCTTGTGTCAGTTTGCTGAGAATGATGGTTTCCAGATTCATCCATGTCCCTACAAAGGACACAAACTCATCATTTTTTTTTATGGCTGCATAGTATTGCATGGTGTATATGTGCCACATTTTCTATCATTGATGGGCATTTGGGTTGGCTCCAGGTCTTTGCTGTTGTAAACAGTGCCGCTATGAACATACGTGCGCATGTGTCTTTATAATAGAGTGATTTATAATCCTTTGGATATATACCTAGTAATGGGATTGCAGGTCAAATGGAATTTCTATTTCTAGGTCCTTGAGGAAGCACCACACTATCTTCCACAGTGGTTGAACTAGTTTACACTCCCACCAACAGTGTAAAAGTGTTCCTATTTCTCCACATCCTCTCCAGCATCTGCTGTCTCCAGATTTTTTAATGATCGCCATTCTAACTGGCATGAGGTGGTATCTCAATGTGGTTTTGATTTGCATTTCTCTAATAATCAGTGATGATGAGCATTTTTTAATATGTTTGTTGTCCTCATAGATGTCTTCTTTTGAAAAGTGTCTGTTCATATTCTTTGCCCACTTTTGGATGGGTTTGTTTGTTTTTGTTTTTTTTTTCTTCTTGTAAATCTGTTTTAATTCTTTATAGATTCTGGATATTAGCCCTTTGTCAGATGGGTAGATTGCAAAAGTTTTTCCCATTCTGTTAGTTGCCGGTCCACTCTAATGATTGTTCTTTTGCTGTACAGAAGATCTGAAGTTTAATTAGGTCCCATTTGTCTATTTTGGCTTTTGTTGCCAATACTTTTTGTGTTTTAGTCATGAAGTCCTTGCCTATGCCTATGTCCTGAATAGTTTTGCCTAGGTTTTCTTCTGGAGTTTTTACGGTGTTAGGTCTTATGTTTAAGTCTTTAATCCATCAGATGTATATGTTGCAAATGTTTTCTTTCACTCCGTATATTGTCTGTTTACTCTGCTGATAGTAACCTTTGCTGTGCGAAAGCTCTTTAGTTTAATTAGACCCCATTTGTTGGTTTCTACTTTTGTTGCATTTGATTGGTGTATTCATTGTGGAATTTTTGCCAAGGCTTATGTTCAGAATGGTATTTCTTAGGTTATCTTTCAGGGTTCTTATAGTTTTAGGTTTTACATTTAGGTATTTAGTCTATCTTGATTTTTGTATGTGGTATAAGGTAGGAGTCCAGTGTCAATTTTCTGCATATGGCTACCCAGTTATCCCAGTACCATTTATTGAATGGGGAATCCTTTTCCATTGCTTGTTTTCATTAATTTTTTGCCAAAGATCAGATGGTTGTGGGTGTGTGGCCTTATTTATGGGCTCTTTATTATGTTCAGTTGGTCTATATGTCTCTTTTTGTACTTGTATCATGCTATTTTGATTACTCTGGCCCTATACTACAGTTTGAAGTTGGGTAACATGATGCCTCCGGCTTTGTTCTTTTTGCTTAAGATTGCCTTGGCTATTTGGGTAAATTTTTGGTTCCATATAAATTTTAAAATAGTTGTTTTTTCTAATTCTGTGAATAATGTCATTGGTAGTTTGATAGGAAAAGCATTGAATTTGTAAATTGCTTTGGGCATGCAGTATGGCCATTGATTCTTCCTATCTATGAAAATAAAATGTTTTACCATTTGTTACAAGTGTCATTTCTGATTTCTTTGAGTAGTGTTTTGTAGTTCTTGCTGTAGAGATCTTTCACCTCCCTGGTTAGCTGTATTCCTGGGTATTTTATTCCTTTTGTGGCAATTGTGAATGGGATTCTTTTCTTTTCTTTTTCTTTTTTTCTTCCTCTTGCCTGATTGCTCTGGCCAGAATGTCCAATGCCATGTTGAATAGGAGTGTTGAGAAAGGGCATCCTTGTCTTGTGCTAGTTTTAAAGGGGAATGCTTCCAGTTTTTGACCATTGATTATGATGCTGGCTCTGGGTTTGTCATAGACGGGTCTTATTATTTTGAAATATGTTTCTTCAGTGCCTAGTCTACTGAAGATGTTTTACATGAAGGAATGTTGAATTTTATTGAAAGCCTTTTCACAGCTATTGAGATTGTCACGTGGTTTTTGTTTTTAGTTTCATTTATGTGTTGGATTACATTTATTGATTTGTGTATGTTGAACCAACTTTGCATCCCAGGGATAAAGCCTACTTGATTATGGTGGATTAGCTTTTTGATGTACTGCTGGATTTGGTTTGCTTGTATTTTGTTGAGGATTTTTGCATCTATGTTCATCAAAGATATTGGCCTGAAATTTTGTTGTTGTTGTGTGTCTGCCAGGTTTTGGTATCAAGATGATACTGGCTTCAAAGAGTGAGTTGGGGAGGAGTCATTCCACCTCAATTTTTTGGAGTAGTTTTAGTAGAAATGACACCAGCTCTGCCTTATATGTCTGGTAGAATTAGGCTTTGAAGTTATCTGGTCCTGAGCTCTTTTTTCATTGGTCCCCTTTATAATTTCTAATTGTGTTTATTTGTATCTTCTCTTTTTTTTCCTTTATTAGTCTAGTTAGCGGTCCATCTATCTTAGTAATATTTTCAAAGAACCAAGTCTTGGATTTATTGATTTTTTTTTTTGTATTGCTTTTCATGCCTCAATTTTGTTTAGTTCAACTCTGATTTTGGTTATCTCTTGTATTCTGCTAGTTTTGGGATTGGTTTGCTCTCAGTTCTCTAGTTACTTTAGTTGTGATGTTAGGTTGTTAATTTGATGTCTAACTTTTGGATGTGGACATTTGGTGCTATAAACTTCCCTATTATTGCCTTAGCTGAATCCCAGAGATCCTGGTATGTTGTATCTTTGTTCAAATAATTTCTTTATTTCTGCCTTAATTTTATTGTTATACAAAAGTCATTCAGGAGCAGGTCACTTATTTTTCATGCAATTGTATGGTTTTGAGTGATTTTCTTAGTCTGGAATTAGGATTGCAATCCCTGCTTTTTTCTGTTTTCTATTTGCTTGGTAGATTTTTCTCCATCCCTTTATTTCGAGCCTATGGATGTCACTGCATGTGAGATGAGCCTCATGAAGATAGCATACCATTGGGTCTTGGTTCTTTATCCAGCTCACCACTTTGTGTCTTTCAATTGGATATTTAGCCTGTATTCAAGGTTAGTATTGATATGTGCTGATTTGATCCTTTCATCATGTTGCTAGCTGGTTATCATGCAGGCTTGTTTGTGTGGTTCCTTATAGTGTCACTCATCTGTATACTTAAGTATGTTTTTGTAGTGACTGATAATGGTCTTTCCTTTTCATATTTATCACTCTTGTCAGGACTTCTTGTAAGGCAGGCCTAGTGGTAATAAATTCCCTCGGTATTTGTTTGTCTGAAAAGGATCTTATTTCTTCTTCACTTATAAATCTTAGTTTGACTGGATGTGAAATTCTTGTTTAGAAACTTTTTCTTTAAGAATGCTGAATACAGACTTCAACTCTATTCTGGCTTGTAGGGTTTCTATTGAAAAACTGCTGTTAGCCTGATGGGGTTATCTTTGTAGGCAACCTGCCCCTTCTCTCCAGCTGCCTTTAACATTTTTGTCTTTCATTTTAACCTTTGATAGTCTGATGATTATGTATCTTGGGGATGGTCTTTTTGTGTGATATCTTACAGGGATTCTCTGCATTTCCTGGATTTGAATGTTGGCCTCTCTAGTGAGATTGGGGAAGTTCTCATGGACAATATCCTGATATGCATTTTCCAAGTTGCTTGCTTTCTCCCTGTTTCTTCTATGGATGCCAAAGAGTCATAGATTTGGTCTCTTTATGTAATCCCATATTCCTTGGAGGTTTTGTTCATTTTTTTTTCTTTATTTTTGTGTGACTTATTTCAGAGAGCTGATCTTTGAGCTCTGATATTTTTTCCTAAGTTTGGTCTATTCTACTGTTAATACTTGTATTTACATTATACAATTTTTGTAGTGTGTATTTCAGCTCTATCAGATCAGTTTGGTTTTTTATAACGGCTATTTCATCGATTAGCTCTTGTATTGTTTCATTGTGATTCTTGGCTTCCTTGGATGGGGTTTCAATAGTCTCCTGAATCTCAGTGATCTTTGTTTCTGTCCATATTCTGAATTCTATTTCTGTCATTTCAGCTATTTCAGCCTGGTTAAGAGCTTTGCAGAAGAGCTAGTATAGTCACTTGAAGGAGAGAAGGCATTTTGACTTTTTGAGTTGCCAGAGTTCTTGTGCTGGCTCTGTCTTATTTATGTGGGGTTCCTTCAATCTTTGAAATTTCTGTTCCTTGGATTTTTTTTTTTTTTTGCTTTTTTTTTTTTTTTGCTTTTTTCTTCTTTGATGCCTTTTGGCTGATTATTGTATAGGGTGGATTCAGTTGATTGACATTGATTTTAGTCTGTTCTTGGGTCTTGGAGGAGTCCCCCCTGATTACTATTTCCATGACTGCATTTCTTTTGTTGGGTGTTCTGGTCCATGGGGCTCCTTCAGGCAGGGCTATAGTTGGAAGACAAGCTGTATTCTTTCCAGGTTGGTCCTATTCTGCTGTCCTTGTGCTTCCTGGGGAAACTTGGGGTTGCACCTGTCTGCAGAATTCAGGTGGAAGCAGGACCACTGGGATGGAAGCTCTCTGGGTGTGGCCCATCTGGTATGAGAGGCAGGAAGGTGCATTTGCCCACCCTGCCACCTGGGTATTTCCAGGGTAACAGGAGGATACGCCCCTCAGCAAATTCAGGCAGAAGTAGGACCAATGATCTGGAAGCTCTAGGACAGCAGTCCCCAGCCATTTTGGCACCATGGACCAGTTTCATGGAAGATGAGTTTTCCATGGACTGGAGTGGGGAGGGCAGAGGATGGTTACAGGATGATTAAAGCACATTACATTTATCGTGCACTTTATTTATATTATTATTACATTATAATATATAATAATTATAAAACTCACCAAAATTTAGAACCAGGCGGTGCCCCAAGCTTGTTTTCCTGCAACTAGATGCCCCCATCTGGGGATGATGGGAGACAGTGACAGATCATCAGGCATTTGATTCTCATATGGAGTGCACAGCCTATATCCCTCACATGTGCAGTTCACAATAAGATTTGTGCTCCCATGAGAATCTAATGCTGCTACTGATCTGACAGGAGGTAGAGCTCAGGCAGTAATGTGAGTAATGGGGAGTGGCTGTAAATACAGATGAAGCTTTGCTTGCTTGCTCACTGCTCACCTCCTGCTGCATGGCCTGGTTCCTAACAGGCCATGAACCGGTACTGGTCAGTGGCCCAAGGGTGGGGACCCCTGCTTTAGCAGGCATGACTTTCCTGGCTACCAGTGGTAAGGGTTGGTGGGGATGTCTGCCCTGACATCCAGATGCTTCTTGGGATAACAGGAGGCTGTGCCCACTGGCTGAATTGCCACAGAAGCAATACCTCTGGACCAGAAGCTCTAGCAGGCCTTGTCTGTACAAGTTGTGGGAGTGAGTGGAGGGGCTGGCTGAATTTGGGCCAAGGTGGGACTCCTGGGCCAGAACTGGCACCAAGCCCCATCCAGCAAAGGGGTGTGGAGCACCTTACTGTTCCTAGACACTGTAACTAAAGCCTCTACTGGGGCTATGGTGGCAGTGCTGGTCTGCTAAGGGACCCAAGGCTTGTAGAGATCCCCTTGGACTTGAGAGTTTTTCCTGCAGAATGTTAGGGTGGCTCTCTGCCTCAGTCTAGAAGCATAGTAGGATAGTGCATGGAGGACCAAAAATTCTTCTATTCCCAGTCTTGCACAGGTTCCTGTAGAAAGAATGAATTTCCCCAGGGGCTATCACTCACTCATTCTTTCCCATGTTGGAGAGGTTCTCCTGGCTCCATACTGGGCCCAGACAGACTATTGCCCAGCTTCATTCCTCTCAGCTCCCCATGTTCTCCAGCTACCTCGATGGATCCATGTGGTTTCTTAAATGATTGAGCTGCAGGGTCAGTGATCACTAGCACTTTCATTTCCTCTCCATGAGAGTGGTGAACATTAGCTGCTTCAAGTCCACCATCTTGGCCCTGCCTGGAGTATATTTAAAAATCTCTGATCTTTCAATTTCTACATGGAGTCAACTATTTAGAACTCAAAATACAAACACTACAAAAATGAACAAAATTTCTCCTGTTGATCTTTCCCAAACTTGGTGTCTTTAAATATATCTTTTAAGTGGTGTGTTTAAAAATATCTTTTAAAGTTCTGTCAGCCAGGCAAGTTTAAAAATATCTTTTAAAGTTCTGTCAGCCAGGCAAGGTGGGTCACACTTGTAATTCCAACACCTTAGGGGCTCAGGAAGGAGGATCACTTGAGGCAAGGAATTTGAGACCATCCTGGGCACCATAGAGAGACACTGTCTATACAGAAAATTAAGAAATTAGCTGGGCATGGTGGCACATATCTGTAGTTGTAGCTACTTGGGAAACTGAGGCAGGAGGATTGCCTGAGCCCAGGAGATTGAGGCTACAGTGAGCTGTGACAGCATCACTGTTTTCCAGCCTGAGCGACAGAGTGACACTGTCTCAAAAACAAAACTAAATAATGTTATCCTTACACAAAAGATGTTTTGTTACCTTATGTGCTTCTTACCCCAGGACATTAATTTCTAATAAGATTATTCCTCCTATAAATGCACCTCTTTTTTGCATACACTAGTAACATATATTTTATGAGTGATTTTTGTTGTACATGTACAGGAAACAAAGCTTAGCTACTATTGCATCCACATGTTAGTAGGAAAGGTTGGAATCGGTCCATTCTGGATATTTGGTGATTGGAGCAATAATAACATTTAAGACCTCCAATGAGATATAATTATACCCCAACTCTTCAGAGTGTATTGAAATTCTCAGAGTTGAAGGTCAAGTGGAGGAAAACAAGCTGTTAAGGAAACTGAGGCGGTGTACCTAAAGAGACTGTAGGAGCTTGTCATCGAAACGAATTGAAATTGAGTCACTGTAGAAAGAGGACCATATTTTGAAATCACAATCCTATTATTTAAGCATATTAGAGAAAGGGTAAGTGGAAGAAATTCCCTAGGCAAAAGTCGTAACAGCAATCAACCAATATCTTTAAAAAAATTATTGAGGAAGGTGAGCGTAATGGAGTTGCTGGGTTTGAAGAGTACACAAAGCTTCTTCAAATGGTGAAATGTTGAACCAATGAAAATATACCAGGAAAGAAAAAAGTAGCTGATGACTTTGTAGGGTCAAATGTAAGATAATGCTAGCATGAACAGTAACCACATCCTGTGTGTCAGGCACGCAGCCAGGTGTTTAATGCAACTTAATTCTAATCATTACTAAGACTCTTTTTTTTTTTTTGATGGCATCTTGCTCTGTTGCCAGGCTGAAATGCAGTGGCACGATCTCAGCTCACTGCAACCTCTACCTCCAGGGTTCAAGCAGTTATCCTGCCTCAGCCTCCTGAGTAACTGGGACTACAGGTGCATGCCACCACGCCCAGCTAATTTTTGTACTTTTAGTAGAGACAGGGTTTACTGACACTTTTGAAGGTTCAGGGTACTTGACCCATAAGCACAGGGTTTTGGAGTCTAACAGCTGGGTTACTGTTGTGACTCCACTGCTGCCTGTTCTTGGGGACTAGGCCAAATCTTGGTATGTCTTGCCTCTGATTCTGATAGATCTACTCTCCCATCTCTACTTCTGAAAGTCTACCAGCATATACCTTTTTGGATCAGATAATCTGTTATTTCAAGGAACCAGATCTGAGACTGGACTACATCAACAAATAACTCCTTGTAAATCTTGATCTCTGACCTCTGGTACTGAGGACTCCAGTTCTGGCTCTGTTCTTATTATTCTCACCAAATTTTAGTGAATTTCCTCTTACCTAGGTATTACGTCCATTGCTTCTAGGATGTGGTCCATGTCCTCCAGGCCCGTCTCGGCCTCCCAAAGTGCTGGGATCACAGGTGTGAGCCACCGCGCCTGGCCGTTTTGGACTTTTTTAAACAAAGGCCATCATGACTGTTGTGAGATGGTATCTCATTATGGTTTTGATTTGCATTTCTCTGATGATTACTGATAATGAGCATCTTTTCATATAAACATGTGAAAAATGTTGACAGAACCAGGAACTACGTGAATTGACTAATAGTATTGGCCACGTTAAAAGCAAGAAATGATGAGGGTATGAAAGAATAAATTGGCAATGTTATGTTGCTTTATAAAATTATTTACAACATATAAAGGAGAGAAATCTGTTACTTATAATGAGGGGAGGATAGTAAGAAACCTAGAATTATTTTACAGTTGGCTGCTTGTATGTCTTCTTTTGAGAAGTGTCTGTTCATGTCCGTTGCCCATCTTTTAATGGGGTTATATTATGCAGCATAAAAAAGAATAAAATCTTGTCCTTTGCAGCAATATGGATGCAGCTGGAGGCCATTATCCTCAGCAAACCAATGCAGAAACAGAAAACCAATATTTGCATGTTCTCACTTATAAATGGAAGCTAGCTGGGCACAGTGCCTCATGCCTGTAATTTCAGAACCTTGGGAGGCTGAGGCGTGCAGATCACCTGAGGTCAGGAGTTTGAGACCAGCCTGGCCAACATAGTGAAATCCTGTCTCTGCTAAAAATATAAGAAGTAGCTGGGTGTGGTGGCTTGCACCTGTAGTCTCAGGAAGGAGTGGGAGAAAGGTTCAAAAACGAACTATTATGTACTATCCTCACTACCTGGGAGACAGATTCATTCATACTCCAAACCTCGATATTATGGAATATGCCTTTGTAACAAACCTGCATGTGTACCCTTTGAACCTATAGTAAAAGTTGAAAAACAACAACAAAAAAGAAGATTGGCTAAAATTCCTGGACTTGATTGTTTCATAATTGGTAAAATGAAAAATTACATAGCTCAGAAATCAAGTAGACAAAAAATGTGTTTTTAAACATTATTAACCAGTAATCACTACAATTTATAAGTGCTTATCATGGATCAGTCACTGTACCTTCTGTTGTGGAAAAAACTGTAGATAAATTTGTTATAAAAGAATATAAAGTTTTTAAACAACTTTTGCAAACTTACTGAAATATTAAAAACACAAAGAGACATTTCAAAAAAGTAATATAAATGGTGATGAGGCAAGCCTACCACATTTGGAAATAAATTTTAAAATGCAGTGTTGAAAACTATATAATAATTACATTATCATAGGCAATTGGATTAGAGAAACACAATATATAGAAACAGATACCATTTTATATGAGAATTTCATACATAATACAAGAAGTGTTATAAAGCAGTGGAGAAAAAATTGATTATTCAATAAAGGGTGCAACAATTGGCATTGTTGCATTATGAAAACAATCAATTTAGTTCTTCAACTTGCACTGCACACAACAAAAGTACATTTCAGATAGAAAAGGGGTTAAATATAAAGTCAAGCCATAAATAATCTAAAAGAAAATAGAATTTACTCTTTATAGCTTTCTTCTAGACGAGGAGTAGGGGGTTTTCTAAGTTTAGAAACAAAAGAAGCATCAAGGAAAAGATCAGCACTTTGTCTTATTTGTATAGATGAAAGTTTTGCATATCCCCTTTAAAGACAGGAACCTAAATCCAACCTAAATAAAGTGGCAAACAATAGAGTAAGATAAAGTGTTTTAAGCAAATTTAAGAAACAGAAGTGTGATGTCTTTGCTCTAGGAGAAATACATATAAATCTCTCTTAAAAAAAAAACTTTGCACATGTACAAAAGAAATAAAACTGATAAGCAAACGTGGGAAAATATTTATTTTCATTAGCAACCAAAGAAATGTAAATTAAAACAATATTAAAAAACTGTTTTTGCATATCAACATAGCATACATTCAAATTAATGAAAATATTTAGTGATGAAGAGGGCGTGGTGAACAGATACACTCTTACATTATTGGTGTTTATAGAAATTGTTTTATGAAACTTATTCAGTAATCTTCATTATACCTAAAATAAGGGTTGTAGATTTTGATTCACAATTCCACTTTTAGGAATCTGTCTAAACGAATTAACACTAAAACACCAAAATGATTGTTATGGGAAAAGATGTATATCAGTGTTTGTATTGGTTTTCTGTGGCCGCTGTAATAAATTATCATAAACTTGGTGGCCTAAAACAACAGAAATTTTAGGGTCCAAAAATCCAAAATCAGTATCACTGGGGCCAGGCATGGTGGCTCACACCTTCTAATCCCAGTACTTTGGGAGGCCGAGGTGGGCGAATCTTTTGAGGTAAGGAGTTTGAGGCCAGCCTGGCCAACATGGCAAAACCCTGTCTCTGCTAAAAATACAAAAATTATCAAGGTGTGGTGAGGTGTGCCTGTAATCCCAGCTATTTGGGAGGCGGAGGCACAAAAATCTCTTGAACCTGGGAGGCAGAGTTGGCAGTGAATCAAGATCGCGTCACTGCACTTCAGCCCGGGTGACAGAGCAAGACTCCAATTCAAAAAAAAAGAAATCAGTATTGCTGGGCTGAAATCAAGGTTTGGCAGGGCTTTGCTCCCTCTGGAGTCTGCAGGAGAGAATCTCTTCCTTGCCTCTTTTACCTCCTGGTGGTTCCTCATATTCTCTGGCTTGTGGCTACATCATTCCAGTGTCTACCTCTGTGGTCTTGTGGCTTTATTTTCTTCTGCCTGCAGTCAGGTCTCCACCTGCTTCTCACTTAGAAGGATGCTTGTAATTGCATTTAGGGCCCATCTGGATAATCCGGGATAATCTCTACATCTCATGATCCTTAATTGAATCACATCTACAAAGAACCCTTTTCCCCCACAAGGTAACATTTACATGTTCAAGAGATTAGGATCAAGGACATCATACGTACCTGCCCTCAAAGAGCTTACAGTTTGGTGGGAAAGCCAGATAATAAATCAGTAATTGCAGTTCACAGCAAGAACATGAAGGGAACCTGATTTTTAGAGTGTTAGGAAAGGGAGCCAATTACATGCCCTTTGCAATTTAAATGATAAGTAGGAGCTGGCTAAGGGATAACATGGGGAGGAAGACCACCACTCACACTGAAATTTGAGTTCTTACGCATAATGCACTCTCTTATTTTTGGATCTTTGTTCCTTTGTGCCTTTACACGTGCTGTTAGCCCTTCATGGAACACTTTACTAAATCCTTCTTATTCCTCAGGTTTTAGCCTACAGGGTGATGCCTCTCTACCCAATAAAGCTTCTCCCAAGTATGCTCCCATGGCACTCTGTACTTCCCTGCCACAATCCTTACACTCATCTCTAACTGCCGGCTTATTTATTCACATCCTCTACTAAGTTGTTAGCTCTGTGAGATTATGGCTTATGTCTGTCTTGGTTACTCTTCCTTCTTAGTTTCCTATCTCTTCATAGAATACCTGGCACCTAGTTGATGCCAATCAGTACTGTTGAATGTGTGAATGAATGAGTGTAAAATGAACTTCAAATTGAGTGGGATTTACTTCCCAAGCCTCCTTTTTCATTGAACTTTCATTAAATATGCAATTTATCAAAGCAGGTTAAGCACCAGATTTGACGCTGGTCAGCCAGATGCAGGCTCAAGGTTTGTTTTCTCATTTCCATTTGTGCCTATGTGTCACCTAACATCCCTTGGTCCTATTTTTGGTTTTCTTTGGTCTATAACATTCGAGGCTTGAACAAAATACCTCTAAGATCGCTTTTCGCCAAACCATTTCTTTGTTCATGTATCTCCCTGTGTTTGTCTTTTCTCCTCTTGTCTCCCTTGGAGAACTCCTGATGCCCCCTTAGGGCACAGCTCAACATCTGCTTTTCTTACTTCTCCCTCAAAGCTGTTAGGACTCCCCACTCCTCACAAGAGCACTTTGCAGATATTATTATTATAATATGCACCACATTGTTTCATGATTGTTTATGTGTTTCCTATCTCACTCCAGTTTCTACCACTTTACTCCTAACTAGAATGGCAGTTCCATGAAACTGGTATCATGTTTTCAAGTTTTAAATCCCTTTGTATCTCTACTATTGAGTGCAATTCCTGCAACAATTAACAGTGAATATGCTGGGGCCTGGTGTTTCACGCCTGTAATCCCAGAACTTTGGGAAGCCGAGGCGGGTGGATCACCTGAAGTCAGGAGTTTGAAACCAGCGTGGCCAACATGGTGAAATGCTGTCTCTACTAAAAATACAAAAATTAGCCAGGCATGGTGGCATACGCCTGTAATCCCAGCTACTTGAGAGGCTGAGGCATGAGAATCGCTTGAACTCAGGAGGTAGAGGTTGCAGTGAGCTGAGATAGTGCCACTGCACTCCAGCCTGGGTGACAGAGTGAGACTCCGTCTCCAAAAACAAAGAAACAAACAAAAAACAGTGAATGAAACTGAATTAATTCTTCTTCCATTTTCTTTTCATGTTACAGATGAGCATTTTAGAATATGGGGTAGGAAGAAGAGAAGAGTGGTGTCAACATTAGAGCAAGTCAGTAGCACCTGGGTACCAACAGTGCACTGCAGTCCTACAGTTTATGGAACTGCTTTCTTCGGCTATGTAAGTTTAGTCCAAATGGTTACTCTGTTTAAATATATTCTCTGCATATTATAAACAATAGATGGTTTTGGCTGGTATTGCTCAGAGCAGGCAAAGGAGACATAGCTTAACTCTTAGTAGGGAGTGGCAGGTATTAATCTTTTTGAGCTACCTGGATCCATTTGATAATTTACTCTTAGTAAATTGCTTAAATAGAACCTTAGTGGTCTAGAAAGTTAGCACATCTGCCTGAAAGTAAGCAATTTATTCTCTTCTAGGTTATTGGATTAGTCCTTAATGGCCTCTTTAAATCTTAATGACTTCCTCTGAATGTGAAATGGGTAGTCTTTTATGGTATTCTAACTAAGCATTTCAAATCAAATCACATATATTTGTTGAGCTCTGTGAAAAGCATGGTGCTTAGCCATGGGGCATACAAAGATGAATAAAACAGTTGCTATCATTAAGGAGGGTACTATCTTACTGGGTACACAAGACGGATGTATGATAAGTTAAATAATAATACATGATTTAAATAACAATTTGAGGGACTTACAGAAAAGATTTTATGAAGCAGTAAATGATTAATTGGTAGATTAATTATTCAGATTACATATAGTAGGCACTCCAGAGAGCTGGGAGAACCCTTCAGCTTACATAAAGCTTTTTGAAGAAGAAAGTATTTGAGTTAAGTCTTCAAGAATATCTGGTATGGGAGAAAAAATTTGTGTTATTTGGGGACATGATGGAAACGACCTGTTACCTGGTGGGATATGCAACACTATCAGGAAGTGGTAGGTGGTGGTATCAGAGACTAATTTTCAGGGGGGAATTCTGCCTGGAACATAGCACCTATGTTCTATGGGAAACAAACAGCCAACAACATGTGTCATGATCCAGGCAAGAAGTCAATATCAAGAGATTCAGCATACAGCGTGCTACATGGTGGCTCATTCCTATAATCCCAGCAATTTGGGAGGCTGAGGCAGGAGGACTGCTTGAGCCCATGTTTGAGACCAGCCCAGGCAACATAGTGAGATCCCCATCTGTACAAACAAATTTATTGAGCATGGTAGCATATGCCTGTGGTCTCAGCTACTCAGGAGGCTGAGGTGGGAGGATTGCTTGAGCCTGGGAGGTCAAGGCTGCAGTGAGCCATGATAATGCCACTGTACTCCAGCCTAGGTGATATAGAATAAGACCCTATCTCAAAAAAATAAAATCCAGCATAAAGGGAAAAGGTGTCAAAATAATTGATTGTTCATAAGAAATTATTACTTATAGCAACACTGACAGCAGCAACAATGGTGGCAGCAGCAACAAATGTTTTTAAAAATTTAGCATCTTCACCATTTTTAAGTGTACAGTTCAGTGGCAATAAATACATGTTTATCCTTTTGTCCCCCTTCATCCCCAGTCAACAATTTTTTAGTGTTTTCTAAGTTCTAGGCATTTGTACATTATCTTATTTCATATATTAATTCTTCTAACCATCGCTAATTTATAGATTAGGTACTATTATAATTCTCATTTTATAGATAAGGATATTGAGACATCAATCCACAAATAGATGGTACTAACCAGTCAAACAGCATAAGAAAGTTCTGTCCACAAATGGTACCAGCATCTGGGCAAAGGCTGTCTTGGCCAACTTTCAGTCCTGAGAATTGAGCAGGAGTTGTTAGAAAACGGATTGATTCTCAAGGGCCTTTAAACTGTTGTACATCTCTATGTGCTTACCAGCTCATGAATTTCAGCTGCAACCACTTAGTGGGGTATTGGTTCCACTTGGCCTGGAGTGACCAGTGACTTTATGTGGACTCTATTTCTGCCTGCTCTATCCTTCTAGTTCTAAGACGTCTGCCTTGATTCCTTCCTCCAGCTTTTGCATTAGTCTTTGCACCTAGTCTCTTCGGTCTTAAAACTTGGTATTTACCAGTGGACTTGGACTTGACTATTGTCTTGATTCCCAGATGGTTTATCTTTAGGGGGAAATTCTAGTTTCCATTCCAACACCCAGACCTGATTTGAGGGACCCCAAACTGTCTTCACCCAGTATTTCACACAAGCCGACCTTAGTTGAGCTTGTGAGCTCCTTCCTTGCTATTCCTCTAAGTAGGGATAGGGTGGTGAGTATATGCATTGGTTCAGACATGAACAGAATTTGGCCCATGTTTGGGAATCAATGAGCTGGAGTAGAGCAGAGTTCTTCCAGGGAAGAGAGGAATACAAGCCTCATACAGTCCTTTGGAATGAAGACGGGGAAAACCTTTTATTTCAAAATACTTAAAATGTAGCATTTCTAGAAGTGACTTTTATTTAACACAAAGATAATTATAAAACCAATACAGCAATGTGTCCTAGATGCTCCAACTCTGGGCAACTTCTGCAAAACTGAAGTCATACATGGATTCTATATTAGGTAGATTTTTTTCTTTCCAGTTTCAAGGAAAATATAAAACCTCAGGATAGCTTAGCTTCGTGTTTCTTAAGGGATGATTTACTGGACCATCAGGCTCAGATACGTAAAATGAAGATTCCTAGGTCATGGTCCACATCTACTAGATCAGAAACTCTTTACAGCTGCAGGTGGTAGATTTTTAATTCATATCCTAGGTGATTATTATCTACACCAAATTTTTATTGAGAGAAAGACTAAGAAACACAACAACAAAACAAGCTGGTCTCACAGAAAACTGTAAGGACTTTGTGATTCCGTGTGATTCTAGTGATGGGTTTTGTCTCTTTAGTGCTATTGTTACTTATCTTAATGTGCCATCAGTGTAATGACTGCTTTTTTAATTCAGTCACAGCTTTGAGCTCGAAAAACTACGATTCTCTACTCTCTTACTTGTTGTGTCCTCATTTCAGCTTCTTGTGATTTCTACTGCCTTGCAGATTCTCCTGCCTGGTGGCTTGGGCCTCTTGCCTTTTTCTGGATTTCTGACTGCTTGGCTTTTCTACCCGACAGATGTTTTTGTTGTTGTCTGGTTAGAAGTTAGTGCGTAAGTTGGTTTTAAACCACAGATTAGTAGGTCTTTGCACAAGATAATACTTGTGGTTTTTATTTGATTTTATTTTCTATCCTTATGAATAATTTTAATATTTTCAGGATCATAGAAGAGATAAAACTAAGGTTTATATATCTCAAATTATGTGGTTAAAATAATATATTCTACATTTCCCTTATTTTTCCCCTAACTTCCTCTAATGGTACCTGCATCCTGCATTTAAACTCTCCAAGAAAGATAATCTAATTTGTTTAGTTGGTCACTTTCCCAAGTAAAGTAGTCCTGTTGGCAGAGGTCTCATGCCATTTCACAGATCACTGGCCAACCTTGAGTCAGGCACTCATCCCTGGTCCAGTTAACTGTGGTCAGAGTAGTAAGGTCACATGGTCAGCTCTTCTTAAAAAACAGCAACCATGGACCAATCAAGCATTTAGAACACAAAACCTTCCTCTCTATTACATAGCCACATTCATAGTTGGCGAATTGAGGCTTTGGGAATAGCCCGTTGTAAAATATAATCTGATACATCATTGCCTGACTCAGGTGTCTGGATTCACTTGGGGATAGCTCTGGACATGCACAAAACTCACATTCTCCTACTCCACTAGGTATTTGTCACTGTGGCCTTACGGTAGAAATGCAGATAGGGCTGGGCATATTCCAAGCGTACAAACTGCTACTACTCTATTCCAGAGAGGCTGGATATATAATAAAGATTCATGAACTTTATTTCAAGTGCTAGCTAAAAACAAGACAATAAAGTCAGTTGAAGGATTCCATAGATATCAAAAAATCACAGTCCTAGAGCTTCTTTAGACCAGGGAATCAATTACCTGCTGGGTTCCTTGAGAAACCATGCGTTATTATTTACAGAAGGATGTCAATTGATTGTTATGGTCTGCACTTTAAAGAACATGAAGCCTTGATTTACAGGCACCTATTTTCTCACAGTGAATAAGAAATGCTGGTATTCACTGTGTTCATGAGACAGGAAAAATTATTCAACATGTGTCATGATGGTCATCTTACAGGAAAATCTAAATGAATAATTATTTTTCTGAACACTAGCTGTTAAACATATTACATGGATCATGAAACTCCTATTCAAAAAGTATTGCTCCTTGCAAAGAGAAGATTCAAAGTTTATATTCTGTAACGTCTTTCTACTGGCATTATTGTGAATACATACTATATGAATGAGGTTCCCAATCATTCACTTAACAAATATTTATTGAGAGTCTGTTGTATTCCAGACACTATCCTAGCTATGGGCAAGACAAAGTAACTTCATGGAGTTATGGAGCTTCATGGAGCTTACCTTTGAGTGGAAGAGCCCAGAAACAAGGTGTTTTCAAAGACCTGAAGGGACCCAAGAAAATAAATCAGAGTAATGAACTGAAGAGTAAGGAATGATGGGGTGGAATACTTAAACTAGGCTGGCCAGAAAAGGATGCTACAAGGAGACAAAATTGGAGCTGGAACCTGAATGAACAGCAACAAAACACTTATTTAATTCTGGTGAGAGGTACATTAACATTACACTTTGGTATAATATAAGGAGAGTTGAAGACACACATGTCCTATGACTCAGTAGTTCCTCACCCAGATATACACTTAACAGAAATGCTCGAAAGGGTGTACCAAGAATTATGTATGAGAATTACCTGTTTCCTTACGTAGTTAGTAACGGTGCTTACATTTGTGCCAATGTCACAGTGCTCAACACTGAGGATGTGGAGTTGGAATGCATTGTATATTTCTGACTGCTACTGATTTACTGAAAAAGTTATTTCTCCAATGACCTATAAGAGTTTCATAATGTCAACTGTCTCAACAACCCAAATATCCATTAACAATAGAATGCAGATGAAAATTATGTTATTCTATACAGTGGAAACTTTATAGCAATGAAAATGAATGAATTACATTTACATACTCATAATGGATGATTCTCAGAAACACAATGTGAAGTGCAAGAAGCCAGACACAAAAGAATACATGATGTATAATTTCATTTGTATAAAGCTCAAAAGTAGGCAAAACTAAACTCTAGGGTTTAGGAAATGCAAGCCTAGGTGGTCAATCTAAAAACAAGCAGGGTGGTGATTTGTGTGTAAGTCAGGATAGTACTTACTTCTGGAGGGAGGGGATTTTAATGTTTGGAAGTGGACAGGTAGGAGGATATATTAATTAGTTCTTGCATGGCTATAAAGAAATACCTGAGACTGAGTAATTTATCCTCAGTATTGCAAGGACAGTACTAAAAGAGATGGTGCTAAACCATTCATGAGAAATCTGCCCCTAAGTTCCAATCACATGCCACCAGGCTCCACTTTCAACACTGGAGATGACATTTCAATATGTGATTTGGGGAAGGACACATATTCAAACTATATCAGAGGTACTGACAGTATCTTTTGACCTGCAAAACAATCCCCCATCCTGCTAGCATCTTCTGACCCTGGTTATAACTAGCTAGGCCTTTCCTTTGTGACACTTTGTTGAACTCCATACTGATACTTTGTGCATAAAACTCTTTGTTATATTTCACAGAAGAAAAAATTCATAAAAGGCACCACCCATGCTGTATTAGGGCTCTCTAGAGGGACAGAACTAATAGGATAGATGTATATAAGAAGGGGAGTTTATTAGGAGAATTGACTCACTTGATCAGAAGTTGAAGCCCCGTGATAGGCCAGCTACAAGCTAAGAAGCAAGGAAGCCTTTCTGAGTCCCCAAACCTCAATAGTAGCGAAGCTGAGAGTGCAGCCTTAGTCTGTGGCCGAAGGCTCGAGAGCCCCTTGGCAAATCACTGGTGCAAATCCAAGAGTTCAAAAGCTGAAGAACTTGAAGTCTAATGTTCAAGGGCAGGAAGCATCCAGCATGGGAGAAAGATGGAGGACAGAAGACTCAGTAAGTCAAGTCCTTCCAACTTCTGCTTGCTTTATTCTAGCCTCGATGGCAGCTGATTAGATGTTACCCACCCAGACTGAGGGTGGGTGTGTCTCTCCCAGTCAACTGACTCAAATGTTAATCTCCTTTGGCAACACCCTCACAGATATCCATGAACAATACTTTGCATCCTCAGTCCAATCAAGTTGACCCTCAATATTGACCATCACCCACGTATAATTTATGTACTACTTGTCCAATAAAATAAAAAGTCAATGCTTATACTTCAAAATGTAAAAAAACATTTATGAAGAAAAAATTTAAAAAATTAATGACATCTTTATGTTGTCATAATTTACATTATTAAACACAAATGTAATTTATTCATTTATGTAGAAAAATATATTTTATTTAATTATTATTTTGCTACTTCATTACTGTTTACCTGTAATGAAGTAGCAAAATAATAATTAAATAAAATATATTTTATTTTATTTAATTAAAAATACATAGCTGTTGAGTAATTTTTTTCTTAAGTTAAACTATATTAGAAGGTGTTCTAGCTGTTCGATTATTATAGGGAAAGAAAATAATATTTTATATAAAAGCCTTTGTACTGATAATGCCTTAAGGCACTTTACAGAGTAAACATTGATAGTGAATAACCTTGAGCAAAGTTTGCCTTTGTTATGCATTGAAAACTCTATACACAGCAAATAAGGAAATGTTGGTGAGAATGCAAGGCTTTTGTAATTATTAATATTTATTTCCAAGCCTACTAGGGATACAAATATAATAAAATACCTTGCAGAAATAATAAAGGCCAACAATCATTAAAAAAAAAAAAAAGGATTTACCTGTCGACTTATCTACTTGGTAATGATGATCACATTTCTGCTAACATCGCAGTGCTCACTACTGAGATTGGGACTTGGGGATGTGTTGTACAATGTGACTGACAACTACTGATTTACTGAATAACTTAATGCTCAATCCACTATTAGGGAACTGTCAAGGTGCAGAGCAATCTCATTACAAAGGAAAGCCTTGCCTGCTTTTTTTCTTCGTTCTGCTATAAAATCTGTAATCTCCTTTTTCCTGTGTATATGTCTATATGTGTCTATGTACACACATTTGTTTACCAAAAATGCATTGTATCTGTTAACTAGAGTTTATAACCTAAAGTGATAAAATCTACTAACAGCCCTTAGTCATACTTGGTCTCTTTCTGGCACCTTAAACATGGAACTTGAAGACTGCTAAAACAAGGAAGAACTAAATTGCGTTAGGAATCCAGGGACCCTCTAGGACAGAAAGGTCCAATTCAATGTTATACAAATCTATTAAGGCAGCCTACTTGTCCTGCGTAAGGCTCAATGGCAAGGTAAGCCTAAAAAGTTCAGTGATAGGCCAGTGCAGTGGCTCATGCCTGTAATCCCAGCACTTTGGGAGGCCGAAGTGGGTGGATCAGCTGAGTCAGAAGTTCAAGACCAGCCTGGGCAACATGGTGAAACCCTGTCTCTACTAAAAATACAAAAATTAGCCAGGCATGGTGGTACATGCCTGTAATCCCAGCTACTCAGAGGCTGAGGCATAACAACCCCTTAAACCAGGAGGCAGAGGTTGTAGTGAGCCAAGATGGCACCACTGCACTTCACCCTGGGCAACAGTATGAGACTCTGTCTCGAAAAATAAATTAAAAAAAAAAAACAAAAAACTTCAGTGATAAAATTCTGAGATAAAATTACCATAAATGTAGAAAAACAAGATTTTTGGCCAAGTGCAGTGGCTCACACCTGTAATCCCAGCATTTTGGGAGGCCAAGGTGGGTGGATCACAAGGTCAGGAGTTCAAGAACAGCCTGGCCAACATAGTGAAACCCTATCTCTACTAAAAAAATACAAAAAATTAGCCAGGCATGGTGGCAGTTTCCTGTAATCCCAGCTACTCAGGAGGCCGAGGCAGGAGAATTACTTGAACCTGAGAGGCAGAGGTTGCAGTGAGCCAAGATGGTGCCATTGCACTCCAGCCCAGGTGACAGTGCACACGTCTCAAAAAAGAAAAAAAGAAAAAGATTTTTAAGCCAACCAGGGCTGACTTGGGCAAAAGTTAGATGATTAAACGTCAAGGTCAAGGGTTTTTCTGGGGTCTGTGAGGCAGTAGACATGAGAACCTATCTGCCTGGATCCAGGTGGCAGTCCTGAGTTCTAGGGGGTGTCTGAGTGGCTGATTCTAAGAACTAAGATACCAGGAACCCAGGCCATAGAAGGATCTTCCTCTCTTACTCCATGAAGAAGTAGTGCAGTTCAGCCAGGAGTCTCTACCACAGGAGTGGTTCAGGCTGGCTCTCCTTCTTTAGGTTGCACCAGCAGAGTTTATGTCTTTAGAATAACAGGCACAGAAACAAGTGGAGGATTTCTTCAGATAAGATAGCCTTGGGAAGAACCTTCCCCTAGGGTGCTGTTCTGGGAAGTGTGGATCTAGAATAGCAAGATCAGCGTCAGCTGGAAACTTGATAGAAGTATGTGTTCTTAGGACCCACTCCACACCTACTCAATCAAAGTCTCTGAGAGTGAGGATGAGCAATTTGTATTTTATCAAGTCCTCTGAGTCGCTCTGATGCAGGCTAAAGTTTGAGAGCCACTATCCTAGAACAACCAGCCGTCAGTAGAGGTGGTGGACTCCTTCAGCTGCAAGGCTCTAAGGTGAGAATCAATAGGACTGTCCTGTTAGTCTCCACAAGTGGTAACTTTGAGCTTAAGTACAAATGGCAGCATCAGCAATTAGTGACAAGTCAGGGGCTAGCGATATCTACATAATGGTGACAAAAGCAGCATGATTTTGTTTGTTTTGAGACAGAGTCTCACTCTGTCCTCCAGGCTGGAGTGCAGTGGCGCAGTCTCGGCTCACTGCAATTTTCATCTCCTGGATTCAAGCAATTCTTATATCTCAGTCTCCTGAGTAACTGAGACTATAGCTCTGTGCCACCAT
>NW_016107371.1:3721222-3767719 GCF_001604975.1 Cebus imitator
TTCATTAAGTTGGTCTTCGACCTCTGATATCCTTTCTTCTGTTTGATCAATTCGACTGTTAAAACCTGTGCATACTTCGGGGAGTTCTCGTATTGTATTCTTCAGTTCCATTAATTCACTTATCTTCCTCTGTAGATTGTCTATTCTCGTTAGGATTTTGTCAAACCTTTTTTCAAGGCTCATAGTTTCTTTACATTGGGCTAGAACATGTTCTTTTAACTCACAGAAGTTTCTTATTATCCACATTCTGAAGCCTAAATCTGTTAATGGAACGCACTTGTTCCCCATCAGGCCTTGTTCCCTTGTTGATGAGGAACTGTGATCCCCTGTAGAGGGAGAGGCATTCTGATTTTGGGTATTCTCAGCCTTTTTACGCTGGTTTCTTCCCGTCATTGTAAATTTATCCACCTGTCATCTTGGTAATTACCAACTTTCAAATTAGGTCTCTGAGTGGATGTCCAGCTTGTTGATTCCCAGCGCTGGAATCTGAGCAACCCACTGCGCCGGCCAAAACAGCGGCGTTAAGATTCGTGGTGCTTTTCTGCCCGGGAATCTCGGGTCTGGCTTCCCTCTTGATTCCCTTTTTCAGTCAGCTGGGCGACTCTGCCTCCCCGGAGCTCCAAACGTTGACCAAAAGGGGATCCAGTCCCGTTTACTCTGCACCAAGAACCGCCGCGACGGGGCGCTGGCAAAACCGCCACGCCAGCCACAAGAGTCGCGCTGGCAACCCGTGAGGCTCCTCCGCTGGGAATCTCCTGGTCCATGAGCAACAAACATTCATCTGAAAGTGTGGCGTCCTCTCGTTCTCTGTGCTTTCACTGAGAGCTACAATCCTGAGCTGCTAGTAATCAGCCATCTTGGATCTCTCCATTTTTTTTTTTTTAATTTAAATTTTTTCTTTTTAATTTTTAGTGGAGACAGGATTTTGCCATGTTGCCCAGGCTGGTCTCGAACTCCTGAGCTCAGGCAATCCGCCTGCCTTGTCCTCCCAACATGTTAGGATTACACACATGAGCCACTGTGCCTGGCCAAAAGCTGCACAATATTAACTTCTGAAGAAGTCCAGCCTTCATTAGTGCTGAGCTTCCACCCATCTTAAGGGAGCTTCTATGAATTTTGGCCTAAATGGGATTGGACAGTAGATTGACTGGAGTTTTGGACTCCAGAAAGCAGCCTGGGGGCCTTTTAAATAGTCAGGAGAGGTGGACCTAGGAGGAGGAGAGGTTGAATGAACTCTTTCTAACCTGTGATGGGAGCTCCAGTGTTTCATGCGGCAGTGCACTGGGGGCTGTCATTTGCACCTAAAACTCTAAGGAAGGATACTCTAATTATGCAAGAAGGTATTTTCACTTGTTAATTTACATTTTTAATCAGTTTTGTTTAGAATGTTAAAATGCTAAATATCTTTATAGATTCATTCAAAGATCAACAACCAGACTTAAGACTATTCCTAACTTCACTTTGGCGTCTTTGAGATGGTCCTTCTGTGTAGTAGATGCTAGCAAGGAAGGAATTGGTGCTCCCATCTGTAGACAGCCAAACTGGAAGGCTTTGACACAGCCCTCAGCTGAAACATGCTGTTTTTATTCTCTCAGGAAAACAGAACTAAAAACATCACCTTCAGCAAGGAAACATACTGCTCATTACAAGAGAGATGACAGGACCTCTGTCATGCTTATCTATGGCTTATGTAACAACAGTTAACATTTTAAAGAAATGTGATGTGGCATGAAGACATTATTAAGATCTAGTGTAAAACAATGCAAATCTAAAACTGGAGAAGATTGAGGAAACTAAAGGTATTTATGGAAGGTCACTACTGCCTTCATTTTTAAATATTTGTGAAATTTCTTTCTCTTCTAAGGAAAAATTGAAGAAAATAATCCTCATACCTCAATGATAAAGACATATCAGAAGATGAAGAAAATGTTGTTACCACAAAGGCTGGTACCATTATTTTGTATTTTACATTCTCCTTAATTTCTCTCACTTTCTACCCAACTGAAGAATATATTCCATCATCTCCATATTAAAGGGCTGCAGGAAGCTGTAGATTTCTCTGCGAAGTTTTGAAACTGTGGAAATAGCCATACTCATAAATTGATGATGCTTAAAATGATCATAAGCTGTAAAATCTTACTCTAATGATTCTGAGCATATAAATGAGAGCAGAATTTGTTCTAAGCCAGCTATTGGTATACTGGCATATCCTCAGTGGGGCTGTTGGATTCTATGACTATTCCTGATTGATTATATGTGTGAAATAAATTATGGTATTTTAAAATACAAAGTCTAGATAGTCTTGCAAGTAGTAATACTGACTTTTATCAAAATAATGAACACACAATGGGTCACTGTAATAATTGTGATTTGAAATGTGATGGGGATCTCAAATCTAGAAAATTAAAGAATAATGTGGGAAACTTGACATGTATGCATGAAGATATCTATATTTTCACCCCAGAGATTTTGATTTAGTAGGTCTAGGTGGAAATCTGAGAATCTGCATTTTTAAAAGATTAGCAGAAGTTTCTGTTATTAACCAGGCTTGACAACCACTGAAGTACTGTCTATCTATCATCTCTCATCTTCCTCCTTCCCTCCCTCCTTTCCTCCATCCCTCCCTCCCTCCCTCCCTTCCCTTCCTCCCTTTCCTTCCCTCCCACCCCTCCCTCCCTTCCTTCCTTCCTTCCTTCCTTCCTTCCTTCCTTCCTTCCTCTCTCTCAATCCATATATCTACATAGATATAGGGATTGCATCTGAAACTTGTTCATAAATTTATACTTTACAAAATGTATTCTGAGGTAATGACATGAACCTCACAATATCTATTGAGGCAAGCAGGGAAATTTAAGGGCAAGGACTTGAAGCTCAAATAGGTTCTCAAGCTGAAGGTCTCTTGGTTGATAGAAATGTAATTCAGATCTATATTCTTTTGTTTCAGACCTCTTTTCCTGTATCATAAGGGGCCACAGTAAAGTCTGGCCAACAGTTTAATGCCACCTTTCTCCTTCAAGAGGATGTGAACCCAACATTCTGAGACTGGAGGTAGGAGGAAACAGTGAAAAGAAGCCACCACTTTCTCCATTTTCCAGAATAACTCAGTAGCCTAATCATTCAGTGAGGTAAGAACCAAGAATATACAGTACTTATGTTTAGACAAGGGGTTCTTCACCTGATAGTGGGCAGGGCTCAAGAATCCCAGAAGATATATATATATATAGACTGTATATAGAATGAGAGAGAGTCTGTGATTCTTCCAAAATTATATGTAAAATTTTATGTTTACATGTAGTTGAAACATTACATATTTTTGGTGCTCTAGTATGCTGAATTCTGCGTTATTTTAGTAATAGCATCATCCTGGTTTTCTTTGGGTGCATAGCTTCTTCCTTATTGAATACACCCTGGTAAGCTATTCACAAAGGTGCCTGTGCTTCAGTAGCCCATGTCTATGTATATGACCCATGTTAAGCTAGTTGAAGAGCTGCCATTTGAAATTTAAATCATGAATCAAGCGATACAAGAATGAAATCAGTTGGAGTTTATTCATTCTAGCAGAGGTGATCTGAGAATTCCTATGACCAAAACCTATGACCAAAAGTAAGAATTACTTAATTCTTACTTTTCCCAGTCAATCTGTCAGCCTCTTCTTTGTATTTGTGAACTTCTCTGTATGAGTCAGAGTTCTCCAGAAAAAGAGATGGATTTTAAGGAAGTGACTCACATGATTGTGGGTGGAGTCTGGCAAGCCTAAAATTTGCAGGATAGGTCAGCAGGCTGGAGACCCAAGAAAGAGTTGATGCTGCAATCCGAGTCTGAAAGCAGTCTGCTGGCAAGTTCTCTCCTTCTCCTTGTCCTTCACCTTCACCTTTGCCTTCTCTGTCTCTCTCTCTCCTCCGCCCCAAATATTTGGGTAACATGGTGTAAAAAAGTTGACACATAAAATTAACTATCACATCTCCCATTTGCTTCCGTAAATTGTTTTTGTTTTTGGAAGCCAAAGATGGTTCTTGTGGTGTGCAACCAAAAGAGCTCTAGAGAATGTGTACATTTTTCTAGAAAGAAAGCACAAATTTTTATTAGATCTTCAATTCAGTCAGTGACCCAAAGAATGTTAAGCCTCACTGGCTAGAGCAATTGGGAAGGAATTTGGTAGGAAGTGGCAGTGGGCAGACAGCTGGAGTGTGCTCTCTCTAAAATTTGAACGACGGTAGCAATGTCCCACAATACTCCTTCGCGATTCTTCACTTCATCTCCATTTTAGAGGGTGATGTTGACAGCCTAGTTTACATGAAAGTGTACCAGATCTTTGCAGAGTCATTTTTTCTCTTCATATCTTTTGTTGGTGCCTAAATGAATCTATTCCCCTTCCTTGTATAAGAAATGTTTAATTAAACAAGTCTTTCTCCAGATGTAATTAGGGGTCCAACCACATTAGAATCACCTAGGGTGCACATGAAAAATCCATATTCCTGTACTTTTCCTCTTGCTACCATAGATGAACTAGACTTCTTTCAATGTAAGACAATTCTTTCACTTGTGTACTCAGTCCTATCACCTCTAATTTATCCAGGACTTTGCGTCACAAGTACTCTCCCTTCAAGCCATCTCCCATCTCCTGCATCACTGAATTCTCTCTATTGGATCATTCCTTTCAGTACACAAACATACTGTATTATTCCCAGTTTTAAAACTCTCTAGACCCTTTATTCTCATGTAGCTATTGCCCATATCTCTTCTTCCCTTTTAGCAAAACCTCTTGAAAAAAACTCTCAATACTGGTCTCTCACTTTGCTTTCTTGTTCCAGTCAACTTTAAGCAGGCTTTTGTTTCCACTACTCTAAGAAACTGATCTTTTTCAGATTACTAAGGTTACTAACAATCTCAGTTTTGCCAAACTTAATGGTCAGTTGTCAATTTCCCAGCAGCCTTTTGACCAGTTGATCACTTTCTGATTCTTGGAAAATTCTCTTGTCTTCAGAGACAGCGCACTGACTTGGATTTTTTTTCCTACTCCAGTCGCTTATTTTTCCTTGATTTTCCCCTTTTCTTATCTGTAAATTTTGAAGGACTGAAGGGCTAGTTTCTCTGCTTTCATAATCTAGTCTTACTTCCTAGGTGAACTTTTACACTGTTGAGTCCCCCAGTCTTTCCCCATGAATGGCAATCTTTCATATTCAATTGCCTCCTCAGCATATCCATTTGAATATCTAATATGCATTTCAAACTTAACTCCTGTATCTATGGCTTTTGAAAAATATGCTCCTTCCTTAGGGCACCCCAATTCAGCCAATGGCACCACTATGCCTTTAATTGCTCATGTCTGAAACCCGAGAGTCATCCTTGACCTTTTTCTTTTTTTTTCACACACCCCACAGCCAATCCATCAGCAAATTTTTATTTTACAACATTTAAGATCTAGTAACTTTTCACCTCCAGGATGGTCTCCCTGCTCCTGATAGCCCTCTTATTAATTTTCCATATAATAACCAGAATGATAATTTCAAAATTATATCAGATCACATAAGCTACTACTTAAAATCTTTCGGTAGTTTTCATCATACTCAAAATACAATTCTAACTCCTTACAATTGTCTGTGCTGCCCTGTGAGCTGCTCTGAGCCTCTGTCTGGTGTCACCTTCAGCCACATTTCTCATTCACCTTGTGCTATCTTTATGGGCCTTCTTGCTGTTCCTGGAACATGTCAAGATTTTTCCAAATTCAGAGAATCTTTACCCTTAACTGGTCCTTCTATCGGGAATGCCATTCCTCTCAGATCTTCCAAGTTTAATTCAGGTCTTTCATCCAGTGTTAGCTCTTAGAGAGGCCTTCTCTGACTATCTTGCCTAAGTTAGTTTCCCCAGGCTTCTAGCATCTTGGTAGTGTTCTAGTTCTTAACCTAAGTGATGGTTACAGAGATTGTGACTTTATAAAAATATGACATATTATAAAATGTATGTTTTTTAATTTATAGTATATTTCATAGTAAAAAAGATTTTAAAACAGAGGTGAGGCAACTATTAATGAAATGATTTTTAAATTTTTCCTGGAATCGAAGGTCATGAATCTTGAACCTGATGGGTGAAAAAAGACCCAGGACAAGGCACACTGATCAGGCTGCAGTGTGGATAGTGGAGTGGGGAGATGTGATAGGAGTCGTTCAGAAGACAGATGACAGAAGTCTGGACCAAGTTTTCCAAAAATGGAGATGCTTTCTGGAGATTTTCTGCTCTTCAGCAATCTCTTAATTCCTATCTTGTTGACCCTCACTCTGCTTTTCCACTACAGTCATTCAAAAGCTTTCTTTCACCCCAGGATTCCTAGGCTTCTTTCTGGTTTCTAGCAGCTCCTTAGGATAAAGCTTTCTACTGAAGTGAGAAAGCTGAGGCCATCTGACATAAACTTCATTCTATCCTTTCCCTTTAAGATTTTCTATCTCTGCTTGTTCTTTGCTGTTTCTATCCTGTTTCTGATATAAACTTTCTTTCCTTTTATTTGCCAAGAAATATTTTCACTCTTGATTCCATTACAATCCTACCGCCCCTTCAACCAAACTTGAATATTATTCCATCCCTGCTGATATGGTTTGGATCTGTGTCCCCACCCAAATCTCATGTTGAATTGTAATCCTGAATGTTGGAGGTGGGGCCTGGTGGGAGGTGATTGGATCATGGGGGTGGATTGTCCCTTTTGTGCTATTCTCGTGACAGAATTCTCATGAGTTCTGGTTGATTAAAAGTGTGTGGCACTGCCTCCTTCCTCCCGCTCCAGCCATGTAAGATGTGCCTGCCTCCCCTTCACCCTCTGCCATGATTGTAAGTTTCCTGAGGCTTCCCCAGAAGCAGAAGCTGCCAGGCTTCCTATGCAGCCTGTGGAACCATGAGCCAGTTAAGCCTCTTTTCTTTATAAATTACCCAGTCTTGGGTATTTCCTTATAGCAGTGTGAGAACAGACTAATATACCTGCCTATCTTTTCTTGAAATTATATTAGTTGTTTATTTAATGTTTGCATTTCTACCCCTAAAGACAACAGGGTCTTTGTCTCCTTCCCTGCTTTGTTTCCATCTCCTAAAACAATGGTTGGAACATAGTAAGTGTTCAATAAACAATGGTTTAATGAACAAATGAATCTTAAGATCTCTGCATTATTATGTTCAACATGTTTTGCATCATTTTCTTCTTAAGAAGTAGCACAGGAAAATGGGAAAAATTTAGTCATTTTTCTCTGTCAAGGGACTTCTTCTTTCTATTTTACACATATGGTATTTTGCTTTTTTTCCTTTAGATATGTTATATTTATAATAAGCAATAAAGATAATTCCATTTAAAATAAGTAAAACAGGCCAGGGATTGTGGCTCATTCTTACAATCCCAGCACTATGGGGGAGGCCAAGCCAAGAGGATCACTTGAGCCTAGGAGTTTGAGAACAGCCTGGACAACATAGTGAGACCCCATCTCTCAAAAAAAAAAAAATGCAGCCAGGTATGGTGGCGCATGCCTATAGTTCAAGCTACTCAGGAAGGTGAGGTGGGAGGATTGCTTGAACCTAGGAGGTTGAGGCTGCAGTGAGCCATGATAGTGCCATTGTACTCCACCTGGGCGACACAGTGAGATTATCTAAAAAATATGAATAATAAAGACAATAATAAATAAATTAGGTAAAACAGTACCATCCAGTACTCTCTGCCTAATTAGAATACTTATTTTTCTTTTACAGCACTCACTGCCTGAAACAATACATTTATTTATTTGTGGTCTGCCTCACTGTCTAGAGTGTCAGCTCCCTGAGGGCAGAGACTGTGTCTTCTTCACAGTTGTACCCTTTCTGCCTAGAACAGTGATTGATACACCCAAAATACTCAAATGAATTTTTTCATCCCAAACATGCTGCTGAATCAAAGTCTCTTGATGATACCCCAAAATATGAATTTTTTATAAGTTCCATAGTTGATTCTTATGAGCTTTAAAGTTGTGAATTATCTGTCAAAATGATCATTACTAGGTAATAAATATAGAGGTTCAAAGTATTGCTAAATCTAGGGATTATCCTTTGGTTCTATTATGTTAACCCAAGTAGTCCTGCTGAAGAATAGACTGAGAAATTAGGCAATCTATAACGGAGTGAGAATAAAAATGCTTTCTTCTTATGTTCCAATAGTACTGTTAAAACTAGGTAGAAGGAACAGTCACCCTTTAGCTTTTCTCTCAATGTTTACAACTAGTGTGTTCTTTTTTTCTCTCTTCTATTCAGAATTTTAAAAAATAACTGTTGAGTGTTGTAGGTATTGTAAATTACACTGGTCTAACCTACTTAAGCTGTGTGAATTTCAAATATTTCTCATCTTACACAGATGTGTAAAGTGTATCACATCAGGACAGAAATAAATCTTAAGAGAAAATTTTGTCAGGGAAGCTTCTTACCTAGTTTTGTCCACTTTAGGATCCAGGTAGCAATGTACATAATAGCTAGAGGTGTTCTTTATCACCTTTTGAAAGTGTAAATTATTTTTTGGTAATTATTCAACCCATAGTTTATAATTATAACTATTTACAACTTCCCATACATATGTATATACCTCAAAGTAAAATGATTCTGCTAGCAGTCTTGAGATCCTTCTCACTTTGGAAATTGAATTTGTCTTTATCCCGTAATATGAAGGCAACACATGGATTCTTTTCTTACTGCCCTTGAGCTGGTTGGCTTTTTGAAATGCACCCTGACCAACTGGTCTCAACTTTGGCCTCCATATTTATTTTTCAGTCCAGTCTCTTAAGACCTGAATGTTTATCAGAGACCGCATATGGGAGGCTTTATTCCCTTTCAGTGTATTCTGGATATTGTTGGTTATTGTTATATTTTGTCACTTCCTGCCTGGTGTGCCAAATAAAAATGGATAGTTCTTGTATTGGTCAAAAACTTGAAAGTGATTGTGATGGCTTTTTAAAAGACATCTGAAATTCGTTGACACTTCTTCCACCAAGAAGTGGACTCTAAATCTTTTCCCTTTGGCAATGGACATAGTGACTCACTTCTAAAACAGAAGGGACTATATGTGAATAACCAATTTAGGGTAGAAAAGGCATTTTCTTTTTGGGACATTGACCTTGAAACCCAGCACTGCTCTGAGGAAGCCCAAACCACATAACAAGGCCTAATAGACAGCCCCCACTGAGGTCCCAACCAATAACCAGCAACAACCACCAGACATGTGAGTAAGAGGGCCTTTGAGATGCCACCACACCAATCCCCCTTTGAATTCAATAGCACTGGAGACTGGAACCATGTAGATGAATCTAGTCAACCCTCTGAATTGTGAAGAGATAATAATGACAATTGCTAGTTTTATGCCACTAAATTTGGGATGGCTTGTGATGCAGCAACAGATAACCACAGTAGACAGGACACTCCCTTGATTAAACTTACACTTGCTCTGAGCATTTAATCCTTTTGCTTTGTTAAGTCTATGCCTTTTTTCTCTGTTAAATTTATGATGCAAAATGCTGACTCATGTTAAGTACTATTTTTAGAGACAGTGGGCTTAAGAGAGAGATTTACGGACCAAAGGAAACAACAGAGTAGAACCATTTTTGTTTCAATGTAAAAAGATGTCACTAGGTAATTGCAGAGAATTAAGATGAATACAGAACTCAGGGGAAAAGAGTGATGGAAGGAGAGTTGATTACTGTATTGAGATCATTGCTCAACAGGTGGTCTCTCACTTCCGTCTCACCCAACTTCAATCCAGTGTCTGAATACTTTTTCTAAAGCAGCAATCCTATTATTCACCAACTCGCCTTAAATGCTTCTGATGCATTGTCTGATATAAAGCCCAATTTCCTCAGCATAACACAAGAGGATCTTTGTGAGCCCCCAAAGCTCCTCCATCACCTGTCTCTGCAGCCTCAGGACTCTTTCCACCCCTTCTTACACTCTGTGCTTTGATTGTTTCAATCACGGCTCGACCTCCCCGGGCATAATTTTGAACTTGCTCTTCCGTCTCCCTGGAATGCCTTTCTCTCTCCTTCTTCCCATGGCGAATTCCTACTCATTCTTCAAGTTCAAACTTCCATGTTGCCTTTTTCAATGCTGGCTGAGTTATACACACATTCTATGTATTATTTAGGCCCTGGGTGATTACCTATCTGTCCTAGGACTTTGTGTCTGGAATTGTCCTTGTCCGTCTCCTTACCAGGCTGTGAGCTCCTTGAAGCTAGGAGTTGTGTCTGTTGAATCCCCTGAGCCAATCAGCCCAGTAAGTACTCATATATGCTCCATAATTCATGAATTATGGCAGACAGTAAGTGAGAGGAAATCGGAGAATGGTAAGCTACTGTTGTTCTTAGTAACTAGGAGGAAAATATTATTGTGGTCTTTAACACTTGAAATCTTACTACTTAAAAGTTTAGAATAAAGTGGAACAGATGGGATTTAAGAGCCATGAAATAGCTTTGGGTCAGACTCTAAATGGAAATGGGATGAAGAAATCAAATAATTACAAAATAAACTTCATCACAGTAAACTGAAGGAATACATTCTTCATAACTACAATTTTTTCTTCCATATTATAGTACACAGAGCATATATTTTGAAGGTGAATTTTACTATTAGTAACTTATTCTATATGCTATACAACTGTGTATATATGTATGTATGTAAAAAACACAAAATATTTTGGTGAAATTATGTAGCCAGTGGTATGTTAGAGCTGCTCGTATCGTTTTGTGAAAGCCAATTGTTAAATGTTTAGGAATTTTGGAAGCCAGTTATTAAACATGATTAGCTTGAAATTGGCCATGTTGGTAGTATTTATTTATTTATTTCTATTTATTTATTTTTTTTTAGATTGAGTCTCACTCTATCTTCCAGGCTGAAGTACAGTGGCGCAGTCTCCACTCACTGCAACATCTGTCTCCTGGGTTCCAGCAATTTTCCTGCTGTAGCCTCCTGAGTAGCTGGGATTACAGGCATGCACCATGTCTGGCTAATTTTTGCATCTTTTCTAAAGACAGGTTTCACCATGTTGATCAGGCTGGTCTCAAACTCCTGACTTCAAGCGATCCACCTGCCTCAGCCTGCCAAAGTGCTGAGATTATAGGCATGGGCCACCACATCTGGCCCAATGTTGGTAGTATTTACACCACAGGAACAGGCAAATACTACAGCACATACTTGTTTTCCTTCGATACCTAACTGGTTATTAAATGTTCAGTGGCTTATCGCTGGATATAATTTTGTTATACTCAGTAGAATGTTTATGCCAAACGACTATACAAACTTTTTGTCTTTCGTAATCTGATGAGAAATGAAAGATGATCAAATGAAACCTATCATGTATGGAGGCAGATAATTGAAAGAACTAGACTGTCTGCTTAGAATATACCCCAAACTTGAAACTTGCAAACATAATGGAAATAAGCACCATCCTGCTCCGATGGCACAAAGTTATTCTTTATATACTGTTTGTCTTTTTTGCTTTTTTTTACTGAGATGACCAAAAAGGAAAAAGAGCCATGGTTTACTGAAGTCAAAGTTTTGTCATTATTACTATCAAAGCATTTTTTTCTTTTTTCTTTTGAATCTGTAAGTAAATGCTAAATGATTCAGATGTAAGCTTATTATGACAAAAAACTTATTTACTCACTGAGTTATTTGTTCATTCCATAAATATCCTTGAAGTACTTACAATCTGCAGAGGAGAATATAGTGGTAAATATGGCAAACCCAGGTTTGCCCTTATGGAGCTCACAGTCAAACTAGGGAGGCAGAAAATCATCGCCCATGTTGCGTTACATGTTATAAAGACGTTCAGAGGGAAGAGGAGGAAGTTACATGAAGCTAATGAAGCTTAAGTTTTGGGATACAGGCCCTGTCCCCTGTGTATGTGTGAGGGCCCTCAGGTAAAGTGAACTTTGTCATGTTTGCAAAGCTAAAAGGTAGCCAAGGCACTAGACCAGCAGACGAAAAAGCAACTTGCACAAGATAAGGCTGGAAAGTTATGTAGGGACAAGCTCATGGATGGCCCTTCATAAGGTTGAAAGATTTTGGACTTTCTCCTAAGTATAATGGAAGGGTAATAAAGGGTTTTAAGCTGAGGAATGACATGTTTTAGAAAGATTGCTCTGAACTCTTGTGTGGAGAATGGATTGGAGGGGGAGCAAGGGCACATAAAACATAATGAAAACTGGTTCTGTTGTGAATTGAGAGAGGAAGAGGTTACCTAAGGAGAATGCTAGTAGGATTATTGTTATGAGGCTACTTACATTGGATATCATTTTTAATGACCTGGAAGAAGTGATAAAAATAATTTGATTACCCTTGCAGGCAGTGATAGGGAATTAGCCATAAAAGTGGAAAAGGACATAATTTTTAAAGCTCTGAAAAAATCATAAGTAGCCAAGAAATAAAACCTATTAATCCTGAATATCTATGTGTACAAACATAAAGCAACTAGGAATTCCTCAGTACTCATGGAAGAGTGCATTGTGAATGATAGCACATCTTGTCCAATGTTGTTTTGATTCTGAGAGCTCTTTATTGTTTGGTTCAACTAGCTGTTTCCAGTTAGCTCCTAATGCTTTTAAGTTCTACTTCTGCCAAAATGACTACTGACAATTCATTTAAAAAGCTTGCAGAAAGATGTCCATTCATGTTAAATATTGAGCACAGCCTTACTTCTCCCATAAAAGCATCAGAGAATCTCTAATAGTATAATCAGCAGGAAACTCTACAAACAAGATGCCTTCGATAGTCTGCACAGAACAGAAAGCAAAAATAATCATTGAATGACCTAGTTGGCCTTGAAATTGTTATATAATATTTGCTGCTTCTTATCACAGATGAAGCATGGAAGAGTGATAAAATGAAACAATTCAATGTTCAAGTCAGACAAGTGTGAATATTCAGCTTTCATTAAGTCCATTGGAGACAAACCATCCAAATGAAAAATCCACCTGAATTGTCACAAAACAAGCATTAATTTAAGTTAAATCCTTGGAGATATGCTGTTCAGTTCCTCTAAATGAAAGATCATTTACCTTCTGTTACATAAGTTGAAGTTGTTCTAACTATAAACTTACTGTTTCTTCTTTTAATTCCACTTAACAAATCAAGCAGAGCAGATGGTCGTTTTAATGAAGACCATTTCAGAGTCACCAGTGAATAAGGCAACATGGCTAGTTCTGCATACAGGGAAGTTAATGTGCTGATGACTAGTCATCAGTTGTGCAACTCATTTATTAATTTTGATTTTTATGATTATTAAATTTATTACTGGGTGTCTTAGTCAGCTGGAGCTGCTATAACAAAATACCATAGACTGGGTGACTTAAGTAATAGACATTTATTTCTCACAGTTCTGGCTGCAGACTGCCGCCTTCTTGCTGTTTGATCACATGGCCTTTGTGTGTACACATGGGAGAGAAAGAGGAGGAAAGAGAGAGATACCTGTCTACCTCTTCTTATATAAGCATTAACCCCATCATGTGGGTTCCACCCTCATGACAATCTTAACCTAATTACTTCCCAAATGCCTCACCTCCAAATACCATCATATTAGGGGTGAAGGCTTCAAGGTATGAATTTGGGTGAGGCACAAACATTCAGCCCATAACATAGGGAGAGTATGATAATTGCCATAGTGAACAGTATCTATCCCACCCTTACCAAAATTAAAAATGTTATTAGTGCTACTATATTTTCTTTTCCTAAGTAGAGAGATGTAAAACACTAGAAATTTAAAACAAAATAGATTATGTTTGAAGATAAGAAATATAAACAATTTGTGATGCTGATGGTTTGTTTATAATATAATGTGATTAGATGCTTGATTAGAAATGTGTCTAATGCTGTAGAGTCACCTGATTTACAATCTAACTGAGCAGCGTTAAAGATTTCTCAAATGATGGAACAAATTAGCCTTTAAAAAAATAGCTGTATTCAGGCTTTTTGATGGAAGGCCATGAAACTACTAACTGGTATACCTCCAGGAGTTGGTTGGCTGGGACCCAGGCTGGTACCTAATATTGTAATCCAGCAAGTAAGCTAGTATCTTGACTTTGGTACTGTGGAGGTCACTTTTCAGGTAATAGTCTGAATTTATAATCCTTGGGTAAGGTGTAGGAGGGAATAAGGGAGGGAAATGGAGACAGAAGGAGAAAACATGGGGCAGGAGGTGGGAGAAAGATTCCTAGGTACAGGCAGCAGCAGTAACAGCAGCAGCAGCAATAGAGACTTTGGCAAATGAATATTGGGGGAGAATGAAAGCACTGTAAATCCTGTATTATGCGGATCTGAGTAGTAGCAGATAAAATGATATATAGATATAGCTATGAAAATAACATGAGAGATAATAAACTGAAATGCATACAGGAGCCAAGCAAGTACGATAAATGTAAACAGGGACCAAGAGGATTGCATAAAAGCATGAAGCGGGCTGCAAGTAAGGTACTGGTGTCTTTATTGCCGTTAAGTACAACACCCGTCATGTTATGATATCTTTTAAGGTACAATTTGAACTGAAAAAAAATGACCTTATAAAACACACTGAGGCTGCTTTATGAACCCTAAGATACTGTGCTTAGGATTTGAACTTTGAGCAATTGTATGCAGTGAAAGAATTTTCTACAATGACTGTAAAAGTCCTGAAAAAAGAAATTGTTTCTTGTAATGGAGGCAAACAAAATAAAACATTTCAGAATCATATTTTAAAAGCATGTATGGCTGAAAGTTTTGTTTCAATAAGTTCCCAGGTATGGGAGAATTAAAGTTAATATCAAAGGTTCAATTTATATTATTTATTCTATGTGTATGTGTGTGTGTGTATATGTGTGCACATGCGTATATGTGCGTGGATATACTTGCTTAAGTTAGTAAATTTAGTAAACTTTTCATAATTCATCTCTTAGAATTAGTCATTGTCAATTCAGCACTTTATTTGTATAGTGTAATATTTTCAAGTTTAGTTTATTCCCCATTGCCTCTGGCTTGAATTGTTGTAATTTTGCTCTCACCAGTTTTTTTGGTCTCCAGTTCCCACTACCCCTGACTCATCATCTCCAATCATTTCCTTAGGGAGCATCTGGGACTAGCCTAGCTTGGATTTCCATCAAGGCCAGCAGTGGGTATTGAGTATGAGAAGGCAAGACCAGCCTAGACTCTCCTGTTCAAGGTGTTCTGTGAGTGGAGGAAGTCAACGGACACTTTGAAATCAGAGTCCATTGGAGAACATGGAGAGTTAAACACTGGAGGGTTCAAACACCAAAGGCTAAAGGGCCAAAGATAGGTTTGTAAACTCCAAATAAAACCCTAAGCCCTCTACCAACTGAACAGATCCCGCTTAGGCAAGGGCACCTGCAGAAAAACCTGAAACAGAGTTTCTGGCCATGATGGGGAAAAGAAGTCAGATGTGCCTCATTATACTCCCTCTCTCTTGGAGTTTAGTCACAACTGACCAACATTAATGTTAAAAACAGAGATTATAAGACTGACAAAACAGACTCTTTGTGGCAATAAGATACCAAATTATAAGCAAGACCTAATAAGTTACACTTGCAGGCTATTAACAAACAGGTCGCTTGGACCCAGTATATTGTGTCTGACACTGACATAGCATGCTTAACTTAAACATTCCTTTCTGCTGACTCCAAGTTTTAGACAGAGCCTTACTCTAATCCACTGCAAATTTAAAAATCTCAGAATCCATCTATATATAACCAGTAAGCCCCTGCTTCAAGATATCCTACCTTTTTGGGCCAAACCAATGTTCACCTTCTATGTACTGACTTATGTCTCTGCCTGTAACTACTGCCTCCCTAAACTATGTAAAACCAAACTGTAATCTGACCAGCTCAGGATCACTAACTCAAGGCTTCTTGAGTTTATGTTTCCCCTGGGCCATAGTCACTCATATTGGCTGAGGATAAACCTCTTTAAAATATTTTACAGAGTTTGGTTTTTCTGTTAACAGGTTCTTAGCTGGGGGATGAATGAAGAATTTCGAGTTGAATAGAGTTAGGTTAGGATGAGAGTAGGTGAGGAACCTACAAGGATGGTCCGTGGTTTATGTCTGTTGGTCAGTGGGTGTGTGCATGTTGACTGGCATGTTGCCCCTGGCAACAGGGGCAGGGTAGATATTGTTCTCTGTGCTATTGTTCAAGGGGACTTTCTAAAATATGAATCAAATTATGTTACTTCATTTCTAATAATCATGTTTAGAATTTTGCTTGGAACCTCTCTACTTGCCATAATACTCTCTGATATGAAGTCAGAATATCTTGGTGTGTTGCAAACAACTGGGTGTGTGTGCAGTCACATTTAGGTGTGTCTCATGCAATTTGTTGCTCATAATAAAGTGATAAAGTTTGTGAAGTTTTTTTTCCAATGCAAATGAGAGCAAATCTATTCTCTAATTCATATTTTGTCAGTCTCTCATTTGAGGTGCTTCCTTGCTGTTGTTTTTACCTGGAATGCTAATATTGGGCTGCTGTGTTATATAATTCCAAAGAGCACCATTCCTATGGTATTCTTAAGTTGTTTTCCTAGGAGATAGGAAAACGGTGGCATTCACAGAGGTGAGAGGTGTCCCTGAAGTTGTAAAGGGGATGTTTTTCATTATGCTCCCTTTTCCTTATGGTTATGTTTATTGAACTTTATTTTTCCTTTAAAATTTGTTATTGAAGCCCTCTTCCAAAATTATCCTATTAATAATATGTGATGACTTAACTGTTGAAATAAATCAAAGATTATTAAATTAAAAAAAAATCATAGTAATATACCCTCACCATGTCTCTATTCCCATCCTTAACATCTGAGATTATCAAGAAAAACACTCTGGTGAAAAAAAATTTTTGTAACTTTCTTCAAATTCTTAAAAATACCTATCTATCGATCATCTGTCTCTCTATGTATCTACAGCTGTATCTATATCCTTGGCCACTGTTTGTTTTTCCAAAATGACACCCTATAATACAATTCCTTGCAACATTCTAGACTTCCCTGTAGCTCAATATATACAGATGTGACTTACTACTTTTAGGACTACATTTAGAATCCATTGGGGAATAGTGAGAGTTTAATACTAGGGTAACCTAATAGCAAAGGCCAAAAGGCCAAAAATAGGTTCAAGGTGAGGGGATGAGCCAGGAATTTAGAGTGGTAGAGCCAGGTCAGGGTAAGACTGGCTAAGGAACACAGAAGGATGGTCCATGGCTCATTCATCAGTAGGTGTTTACAAGGTATTTAGAACATCAAGCTGGCCTAAGGGACAAGACTTTCCTGCAGCTTAATAGTTATTGATCTAGCTAATTCTTTTAAAAAGCTGCATTCTCAGCTTGAGTGTACCATGATGCATTCAAGTTCTCTCCTCTGCAGGTTGTTGTAAGCTTTGCCATCTTTCTCAGTGCTATAACAAACATACTTGTATATATACTTTTGGGTTCTGAAGTTTTTGTCTCCATAAAGTACCAGAAACAGGACTTAGAGGTTAGAGTCCACATATATATATAATTTATTTCTATTGACAGGCTACTCACCAGGTAGCTGCAGAAATTCTCATCCCTTGGTGAGTTTCTCAATAATAGGATACACTTATAAATTACCTAGGCCACAATCTCATCTTTTTACACTCCACTTATTAGAGTTTGTGAATCAAGAGCCTAAAGTTGAAGCTTTTTAATAGAAGAATGCCTAAAGATGTTTTTCTTTCCGTTGACAAATACATTCATTAAAGCAAAGGAAGATTACAGTGATTATCTTGGAACCTGAAAAAGGTCAATTCCATTAACTTCAGAAAAACAGGATAGACTGGCAGATACTAGAGTCTGGAAAGCCCATGTAGGTAGGAGTGGGCAAGAGAATAAGCCCAGCTAATTTTAGAAAAAAATCAAAAAACCATTGGGTCCAGGTGATATGTTATTGTATTAGTCCATTCTTGCATTGCTATCGGGAACTACCTGAGACTGGGTAATTTACAAAGAAAAGAGGTTTTAATTGACTCACAGTTCCACAAGGTGTACAGGAAACATGGCCTGGGAGGCCTCAGGAAACTTACAATCACGATGGAAGGCCAAGGGGAAGCAGGCACATTTTCACATGATGGAGCAGAAGAGAGAGTGAAGGTGAAAGTACCACACACTTTTAAATAGCCAGATCTTGTGAGAACTGTATCAAGACAGCACTAGGGGATGGTACTAAGCCATTAGAAACCACCTCCATGATCCAATCACTGCCCACCAGGCCCCACCTACAACACTGAGGATTACAATTCAACATGAGATTTTGGGTGGAGACACAGAGCCAAATCATGGAATGAGGAGACTTATTCAATAGAATAGTTGTAGTCACTGGGTGTAGAACAGTTGTAGTGGTAGCAGGAAGACCCAAAGCTGGGCCAAGTAATGGGGAATTCAGGAGCAAAGCATATTTGGAGACTCAGGAAAATAGGAGGGAGGAGGTTGGCATCTGGGACATTTGTTGGAAAGTGGCAAAGACCCAGTCCCAGTAACTTATGGGAAGCAGCAGGGAGCCATGGATTCCTGGGAGAAGGTCAGCCTTTCTAAGTCAGACAGGCCTGCCTTCAAAGTCTGGCTCTGCTGCCTGCTACTTTTTGACCTGGAGAAAGCTGTTAAATCACCATGGATCTTGATTTCTTTATCTGTATGGCATGTCAAGGAGTTGGCTTAGTGCATAGCACATACAATATATACAGTGTTTGTTGTCATACACGTGCAGCCTAGCATTTCTAAGACTGCAGAATTTTTCTGTGACAAAGGGTACATTTGTAAGTGTATAGTGTAAAATGAATTGACAGTTGTATACTCAGACTCCAGTATGCCATATTTACCTTGTCTTCCGGAGTAGTTGTCTCACTAGAACTAGAACTATATCTAAAACTTTGTCACCTTTCCCCGAACCTCCTGCCAAAGTCCTCTGCTGGGTGGCTGGTTAAAAAAAAAACTATAGGAAACCTTGAGGCTGTCATTCCCTGACAAGTAACAGCAGTGCCTGCAATGCCTTGATGTTGGAGCTATTTGCTGGATTACCTCTTCTTGAATATCCTTCAAGTCCTCCTCTCTTTCTAGTACTTAGTCCTAGTTCTGTTTTCACAAAGTCTCAAAAAGACTTGCCTATTCATCTGTTTTCATAAAGTCTCAAAAAGCTCTCCAATCAAGCACACCTAAGTTAACAAATGCTGATGCTAAATTTCAGAGCATTGAGCCCATACTCCTGGAAACCCTTTTGCCCAATTGTCTTGTTTGGTCCTCAGGTAGAAGTGGTTGAGTCTATCCCTTTAGGGGGCCATAGATGTAGGGAACATTCAGAACTTGCCAATGTCAGTGTTTAGAACTGGGCATTTATTGCATGAAGGTGTATGTTGTGTACCAAGTTCTTCTTGAACAGAGTTGATCCTTAATGTCCTGAGAATAAGAAAGTACTTCTCAGGAAAAGACTTTATGAATTTTTATGATTTGTTATGTTAACAGCAGACAAAAAAAAGACATAACAATAAAAATAAGAACCACGCAGGGTGGATATCAGCTATTTTTAGCTGCCCAGAATCCGTTTTGCTTGCTCTGGGAAATGGTATCTCAGTTTTCCTTTGGGTCCCCACGCTCATCCCCAACTCTGAGTCCATGTGATGAGCAGATGACCCAAGCTTGCTAATCAACATTTTTCACTTGCTAGTCATGGCACTTAGTTTAACAGTGAATTGACCTAATAAAATTCAGCCCCAAGACTTTTGTTGAAACTGTTAGGAAAGAGGCTGTTATGGTCATTAAGCTGGTAGAACACAAGCCAGGAAGTGGTGGTGGTCATCTTGCCAACATATGAGAAGAGCTTATTTAGAGCCAAGTAGTGCCTAAAAACACACTCCTCTGGACTAGTTAGTCATGTGAGCCATTTATATTGTTTTTGCTTATGTCAGATTGATTATATTTCTATCACTTGCAATCAAAAGATTCCTGATTAATTTAGCTGGGTTCCTGAAGTCGTTGAAATCCAAAGTTAAATATAATGCTATTGAACTGAAGACTTCTCTAAATGGTTAAAAATCTAAATAGCAAATCTGAGGACTGAATGTGGTTTCTGTTTATCGTTAAGATAAAAAGAATTCTGAGCAAAAAATATCACCTCACTCCTTCCGAAACTAAAAATGATACACTACGTAGCAAAAAGGATACCAGCTTGCAATTTTCAGTGGCATTACTATTACCTTTGAGCACTACAGGTAAATGACATAGATTTGTCTGAGATCAGATGTTTAATTATTTCTAGAGTTCCTTCCAATTCTTCAGTGCTAGACAAGCTATGTAGAAAATCAAGTATGATTTTATTTTATTTTATTTTATTTTTTGCCATAGTGTCATTTTATGGGGTTATTGAACGGGAGCCATGGACAATAACAGTAGCAGGATATTGTACGACATACATAGATTTTGGAGCCAGACAGACATGTTTTTGGGTTCCGACTAAATGACCTTGGGAAATTTACATAACCATTCAGTTTCAGTTTTATCATTTCATGTAACATGGGTATAACAATACTTACTCCTCCCTCATTTCATGTAACATGGGGATAACGATACTTACTCCTCCCTAGAGACCAAGTGAAATGCATACTAAATCTAATATTGTGCTTGCTGCATAGAATCCTAGTTTTTGTTTTTAAGTTCTATAAAGGTGACTTAGTTATAAATGAAGCTTCTAAAGTTACCTGTTATGTGTTTGTGTAAATGATGCCCTCATTCATGCCTAGAAATCCCTGAATAAATCTTTCTGTTACATGTTTTACACATGAGACACCCTTCTCTCCCTAAACAGATATATTTTTAAGCAGTTACCTGAGTTTAGTTTTGTTTCAGCAAAACAAGTGGCAATTATGGGAAACTGAGATTTCTCAAAGAGTAGTTTGGGGAAATAATGTATAACTCTGGCTCAGGTTGAGAATGCAACCGTTTAAAATGCAGGCACAAGGACCATTAGAAAGAAAGCTGGGTTATTTGTAATGCATAATGATGAAATGCTATATACTATGTTGATTTTGCTAGTGAGTGGATGTTTTATTTTTGATATCCTCCATATTTTTAAAGGTTTTGTAATCTGAATTATAGATGATACCAAGTACTTGCTAAGTTCCAAATAGCATCTGTTTCTTGCCATTTGATTTTTATCTTTTCTGAAAATGCAATTTTAATGATGCTAAAACCATACATCTTCTCAACAGTGCTCTGTGAGTTTTAATAAGTAGTAGCCAGGGCCAACTTCCACTTTCAGTTGTCGCATGTTAAACAGCATTGAAAAATGTTAAGTTTTTAGATAACTGACTAGTTTTCTCAAACCTCCTCTGGGAAGCTGGGAATTAACCATGCCTCCTACTCCATTTTCCACACTCCAAAGGGAATATGCTAATCCACTATCAGCTTTACAGCAATGGCTTAATATTCCATTTCAAGAACTTGTGCACAAGCATTGTAGAAATTGATTTCATTCGATCGGGAATTCGCACCTAGAAGCACTGCCCTGACATGACAGTAGGAGTGAAGGGGACCTCCCAACTCTCCCAGCTACAGGGCCCTGAATGATAGATACATGGTACACGAAAGGGGTGCGTCGGTGCTTGTTTGTGGAATGAATGAAAAAATAAACACTGTAATTCTCTACTGTAATGTTTCTGCTCACAAAACATCCAAATCGACTTGAATCCAAAGGAAATGGAAAGTAATGCTGTGTGTGGGAAAACATGAATTTAGGCCTGTTAGTTTTTCTAGTAAGGTCCCTCAATGTGCCTCTCAGGAACAAGGCCTATGGGACTCTGTGACTCAGGAACACGGTACTTTTCCTGATGGCAAGGCAGCATCAAGATCCTTTGGGGCTTGCATTCATTCCTCTGGAAGCTGGATGTCACTGTTTTTACTCTCCCACTCCTTCCTCATCTTCTAATACTCATCTGTTTTGCTTTTTTTGTTTTGTTTTGAGGCAGAGTCTCACTCTGTCACCCAGGCTGGAGTACAGTGGTGTGATCTCGACTCACTGCAACCTCTGCCTCCTGGGTTCAAGCTATTCCCATGCCTCAGCCTCCCGAGTAGCTGGGATTACAGGTGTGCACTACTATACTCGGCTAATTTTTTGTATGTTTAGTAGAGATGGAGTTTTGCTATGTTGGCCAGGCTGGTCTCGAACTCCTGGCCTCAAGTGATCTGCCCTCCTCAGCCTCCCAAAGTGCCGAGATTACAGGCATGAGCCACTGTGCCTGGCCTGTTTTGCTTTTTCTTATTTGGTCCTATGGTTCTTATATTTTATTTAGTGCAAAGATCTCACATATTTAAACTTTTATGAAAAAAGTCCCACACAGATACATTAAAAAGCATCAATCTGAGTCTGTCTCACATCTAGGCAAAGTCATACAGATTGGCCATTTTTTTTCAGGTGGATTGGAAGCTATGCTCTGTAGATGGTTTTGTATGTATCATCTCTTTTAGTCCTCACTGCAAGTTATGAAACAATTCTGAGGCCTCGTTATTTCCACTTGACAGATGAGAATACAGAGGCTTAAAGAGGTAGGAGTCAGCCAGGCTTGGTGGCTCATGCCCGTAATCCCAGCACTTTGGGAGGCTGAGGTGGGCAGATCATTTGAGGTCATGAGTTCGAGACCAGACTGGCCAACATGACAAAACCCTGTCTCTACTAAAGATACAAAAATGAGCCAGCCGTGGTGGTGGGCACCTGTAATCCCAACTACTCGGGAGGCTCAGGCAGGAGAATTGCTTGAACCTGGGAGGTGGAGGTTGCAGTGAGCCGAGATTGCACCATTGCACTCCAGCCTGGGCAACAAGAATAGTGAAACTTCACCAAAAAAAAAAAAAGAGGTAAAAGTCTTTTTCAGTTAAAGATAGTATCTTGGTCTTTAACAGGGAGGGAAGGAAATACAAGCAGACAGGCAGGATGCTATGTTTGAACAAAACACTTTAGAAGTGGACACACCTTTATGGTTAATCTTCCACTTATGATGCAAGAGGTTTTATTATGAATATGTTAAAAATGCATTTATCTTACAATCTTATAAATATCTCTAAGCCATTCCCAGGCCTTGTGTAATGACTTTTATGTAATGCGATCTTTTAATGACTACCTCCCTTACTCCTATATCACCACTTACTTTCTAAAGTATTTTAAGTCCCAGCTCAGATGTTACCCCTCAGAGATGCCTTCCAAGATGACTCTACACCCTCCACTTACTCTCTATTCCAATGTTCCATTTCATTTGTTTCATAACTTCTTTTGCTGTTGAAAAATCATATTTTTTATTGTGTGTATCTCTACTGTGAATAGGAGCTGCTTAGGAGAATGGTCATTGTTTGTTTTATTTGCCTCTCCATCCCCAATCCTTAGAATAGTGCCTGGATAAATTATTGCATATTCTTCAAGATGCATACTAAGGTAAATGGCATGACTCTGATCCTTAAATACTGAGGGATTGGCAAGGGCAAGGCACTGGTCGGCCCAGTCACAGACAGATGGAAGATGAATGGCAGTACTTTCTTTCTTTGCTAGCTGTTGGATTGTTCTGGCTCAGTGCACTAAGGTGAGTATAATTAGCCTTGTGGCCTGCCCAAACAAGTGCCCAAGTCCCAGTATAAAGCAATCTTTATCTTGGTTCCTATAGGCATTGACTGGGTTGTGTGAAGCCAAAGCAGCCTCAGTAGGTACTCATAACTCCTGGGACATTAAATGAACCCTAATGAATCCTAGGGATTTCTGTGTCAATGAAGGATATGTGTAGATTACTTTGAAAATAACCAAACTCCTGGATCCCTGCAAATGACTGCATGTAGTGATTCAGATAAAACACTTCTCTTCACTAAGTGCTTTGTTAATTGCTTTAATACCACTTAATTTCATCTTTAAACACACCTAGAGACATGTACTATTATTATCCTCATTTTTTAGATGAGGAATCTGAAGCTTAGAGAGAGTAAATGACTTGCCTAGGTCCCACTGCTAGCAGAGGAGGTATGCAAACCTAGCTGACTCTTCTCAGAATTGATACTTACTGTCTAATTGGCAAAGATATGATGTCCCATTCTGCTGTGGCCTATAACCTTTAAGAAAATTATGTTTGTCAGCTATGAATGAATGCTCACAGTTTGAGGATAGGCCTAAGAGACATTGGCAGAAACTTGGTCTAGAAGTTAACAAAGAAGTCAAGGGAAATCATGATTTTTAAGTCCTGAAAAAGAGAAATCTTATGCAAATCAATTTTTGGAAAGAGCTTATCTTAATTGATTTGAACTGTATATGTACTTTGGAAACAGACAGACTTGAGTTCAAAGCCCAGCAGTTATTTAATGCTATGTAACCTTCAATAAGTTTCTTATTCTTTTCAGATCGAATATGGATTCCAATACCTATTTCCAAAATATATGCAAGGAGAGCAGCCAGTTCAGTGCTTGGTGCACATAGAATGGGGAACAAAACATTATTTTCTTTTCTTTAAGTATTATGTTTGGGAAGTTTTTGGTTATGAAGTTTTATGTTTTCTTAAATTTCATGTTCTCCCAGTCATGTTAAAATTTTATTTCTATTCATTTCATTTCTTGCCTCAAGTACAGTTTAAAGATCACAATTCATTTCTTAAGACTTGTGCATCATTGTTCTGAAAAATCTCTTGGCCTTCGTAGTAGTTGGTAAAATTTACTTTTCTTCTTCACTGAATCCTCCCATACCTCATCCCTGACAATGGTGTTTGTTTTTGGCTTTCATTTTACCTCTGGCAATTCATGAATCTATGACACCGCATCTTCTGACATTATACTTAAAAAGTCCTCCCAAAGCATGCTTTTTAAAAGTTGGGGTACAGCAACCTTGAGAGAACATTCTTCTTGAAGGAGTAGTATTAGACTTTGACTAAATGATATCACCTTTAAAAGCTGGATTTTTCAAAAATCATTTTTTATTGTCTTTGTCTAGAAACACTTGTGGTAAGAAGTAAAAATACAAGCATGAAGTAGCTTAGTCATGACCTTATATCAACAACAAAAACAAGGGCCATTAACTTAATTGGAACATATGAATCTGAAAGTGCAGCTATTCAAATAAATATAGCCAGCTCTCTGAGTCCAAGCAGGGCAAAAAACTACCTCCAACAGGAGAGAGACAATGTAAAAGCAATAAAATATAAATTGTCTATAATATCACTCTCAGAATAATGTCAATTTGTTTACACTTGACAGGCTACATTTAATAAACTTATCCACCATTTTTGTTCTGTTTATAAGACAAAACAAGCTGAATAGCTTGCATATTTGTCACTGACATTTCAGGGCATGTGTGTGAAATTATAATTAACATACTCTTTTTACAAACTCCTATTTTTCCTTTGTTCCTAAAAGCTCTTGGGCTGCTAGGCTACTTTTGCATTGCCCAAGTCACTCCTAACTTACCAAGGTGAGCCGGTGCCATGATGCACACCTGTAGTCCCAGCTACTCAGGAGGCTGAGGCAGGAGGATTGCTTGAGCACAGGAATTCAAGATCAGCCTGAGCAACATGGTGAGACTCCATCACTACAAAAACAAACAAAACCCCCAAAACTTACTAGGGTGCAGAAAGGCTGCCATCAGTGCTAGGACCCAAGTACTACAATCCTACTGACTCCATACTAAAGGTAGATTACTCAGTCATTTCTCTGCATTCTTGTCTTAGGTGCTATTGTGCTCAGAGTTGACTGTGAGGCAAGCCTCTGCATCTGTGCAGGAATAGAACTGCAATAACCAAAAAGTACTTCTGATCTCCTTTGATTGGTTGTGAATAAGCACTAGTATCCTCATTTTGCAGATGAAGAAACTAAAGCTCATAGATGCTAAGTAAGTTACTGAGAGATGCTGAGTCACACTGATACTAAGTGAGTCATTCTATTAGTGAGACTGTGAGGAGCAGTCACACTATTTGTAAGTTGCAAACTAACTGGACTCAGGGTGACCAACTTTCTCAGTTTGCTCAGGACTGAGGGGTTTCCTGGGAAGCAGGACTTTCAGTGCTAAAACTGGGACAGTCCCAGGCAAACCAGGATGGTTGGTAACTCTAGATGTCTGATTTTAGAAACACTACACTTTTCGTCTTTTTGCTTCAAGCTCTAAAATATTTAGCTCTCCTTAAAATCTTTTTCCCGTCATATCCTGCTATAACCCTCACCCACCCACTACCCTACCTTCTTCTACTAGTTTAGTTGGCAGACTGCGCTTGCAATTGCATTTGCTGTGAGACTCTCACTACAAATTGCAGCCCATTTACCCTCTTTTCTGAGTGACAGGAAATTGAAGGGCTGACAACTCAGTGTCTCTGTGGTTTTCTGGGCCTCTAGCTTTATTGGATTTTAGCCAGAAAATTATTATTCTTCCTTTTTGGTGACAATTGCATAAAAAAAAAAACCCAACAACTTAACAATTATCTTGATTTTAAAGATGACAAGGTCTGTAAAGAGGAATAAAGCTAAAGACCTCTGGGCATTTAAATTCTTCCATCCAGATACTCTGATGCTATAATGATGGTTCTTGTTAACTATCAAATCATCTGTCAGGGATGTCTCAGCTGCTCTTGGCAATTTCTTTCAGCAGAGGAACATCCTGATGGTGAAGGCTCCTGGCACCTGCTCTTATTGGCCTTGATCTTCTTAGTAAGGATCCTCCCTTTAGGTTCCTCCCTTTAGTTGATCCTATTATCTTTGACAGCTTTGAGAGATAGAAATTGCTTCTAGTGGCTTTTGCTGATGGCAACAATCCTCTTAACAGCAGCTTTTCTGAGACTTTGCTGAGGTCTTTTGGTTTTTCAGAAAGCCCCATGCTTCCTCTATAGCTGATAACTTAGTCTGATGCTTAGTAGGTACTAGAGTGCTTATTAGGCCCTGTAGTGACAAATCATGGTGCTTTACCATGGTCTACGGCAGTGTTGTTCAAACTGTAGGTCCTTACTCCTTAGTGGGTCATAAATCAATGTAGCAGATCAAAACCAGTCATTTCATTACTTGTGGCAGATATCTGAGTTACCCCAGGTTACCGGCGTCGCATCCATATGGGTCTGCAGCAACATCTGTCCTTAGCTTCTCAGAAGAAAGAATTCAACAGAGGAGCATAAAGGAAAAAAAGAGACAGAGGCAAGTTTCAGAGCAGTAGTGGAAATTTAATTTAAAAGGCTTTAGAACAGGAAAGGAAGGAAAGTTCACTTGGAAGAGATTCAAGAGGGCTCCTGAAGGTCAAAGAGAGAAGGGAGCATTTAATATTGATCCTAGGGCTGTATTGGCTCCACTTTCCCATGATTATTCCCTTAGGGTGGGCTTTCTGCATGTGCAGTACTCACCTTACCCTTAGGAACTGAGTACACACAGTGTGTTTAGGAAGCTGCATGCATGCCCATCTGAAGCTTTCTTCGCTTTTTCTAGTGGAGTGCACCCGGAAGGTCATATTGTACTTTTGTCTTTTAGTGCTCATGGCCAGGAAGTTTTTCTGTGTGGCATCTGCATTCAATCAACACTTTAATGTTAATAGCTGTGGATCATCAGGAAATGGCCTCTCCCTGGCACCCTGGGTCGGCTGCGAAATTGTAATTTTTAGTGAGGCAGAGTGGTAAGATACAGGAGGTAAGAAAAAATTACTTAGGTGGATAGTGAGGGTATCGAAGTCTTCAATAAGATTTACCTTTTAATGAAAAGCAGCCCCAAATCATTTTCCTTTCTAACAAAAAGCAGTTTGTAAAATTGAGCTACAGTCATAGATGCCGGCAGTTGTGGCAATCATGTTCAAAATGGCAGCCCCATTTTCCCTTCTCTTTATCAGCTGCATGTACAGTAAGGAGCAGATAAGATGGCTCTGGTTAACAGGAAAGTTCATTTGCATAATAAGATTAGGATGGGGTGGCCAGCCTTCCCACATGCTATGTAAATGTCATACCTGATCAATCTGTGAGCCCTATGTAAATCAGACACTGCCTCCTCAAACCCGACTATAAAATTCAACACATTTGCTGCCCACCAACTGGCTCTTTCTGCTGGGAGACCCCTCTCAATATATAGAGAATGCTGTTTCTCTGTCTTTTTTCTTCTGCCTATTAAACCCCGGCTTCTAAACTCCTTGTGTGTGTCTGTGTCCTAAATTTTCCTGGCATGAGATGAAGAACCCCAGGGTATATACCCCAGGCAATGTAGCCGCATCAGTAATTGCTGAATCTGACATTCCTAGTAGGCGGGGGGACCCCTCTCCTGCCCAGCTGATGCCTATCTAACTACCTGTAACAATTTTGAAAAAGAAATTTTATAAGACTATAATGGAATAGAAAGCTAGGAATACATTATATATAGTAAATGTGAAAGTAAAAAGGTCCTCTTCAAAGTTTTCCTTCTTGTTAAATAATAATAATAAGTGTTAGAAATAATAGTTTCTTTCAAAGACTAACTTTCTTCAAAGCCTTTTTGCTTTTTGCTAATAACTCTTTGTTAAGCCCTATCCTCTGTAACTACCAGACATAAAGGAATAAGTACATTCTATGTCCTTGTACTTTAACCAAGATGTCTGTGCTAGACGTGCTCACAGGCATGTCCCAGCTTGCAGCCAATGCCCCTTTCTTATTTAGGAATGTTACTAGTTTTCTAAGTACTTTGTAAGCAGTGTCCTCTTTTCCTTTGTTCTCCATTGTCTCAACCTATTTAGAAAAGTTTTAAGTTGTTAGCCAATCAAGTTCAATTTTAGATTGTGAGGTGTGGCTCCAACTGAGATCAGACATAGCAGTAAGGACCCAATGCATAAAGAAATATGCCTGCGTTTCCTTTGTTCATTGTACTCTTGTAGCAAGACTGCTGGGTGAGTAGTGCCCTTTCTTCAGAAAGTAAAATTGCCTTGCTAACTTTTTGTTTGAAAACTAATTTTTCCTTGTAGTACCTAGGAACAAGCATTCTGTCTCTAACAGTAAGGATTCACGTTGTTTCATAAAATTTTTATTTCATTATTGTATACGTGTGTGTGCTTGCACACATGCAAACAAGATTTTAGAAAGACATTTGTAGAAAGACATTCATCATACTGTTTCTGAAAGTAGCAACACATTGAAAACACCTAAATGTTTGCTGGGAGGGGATCATAAGCTCCATGCATTCCACATCTACAACATTCATTACTGTATCTTCCCAGAGCTTAGCACTCATACCCCACATGTAGCAGCTGCTCAATAAATATTTGCTGACTGGCATTATTGCTGAGAGATTGAAAGCATTCTAAAGCATCTACACAATAGAATTTAATGTAGTTATTAAAACTGTGTTTTCAATAACTTTGTAAACATTTGGAAAATATTCATAATATAACATTAAGAGAAAATACACATGAGGTAATTATATATGTAATTGTGTATATGTATGTATGTAAAAGATTGGAAGGAAAAACACCAAAATGTTAACTATAGCTATTTCTGGCTAGTAAGATTATGGTTGACTCTAAAATTATTTTTTTCCACATAGTAAACAAGTCATTTTTATAATTAAAAACTTATTTTATTCTTTTGGCACTGCATTAGATAAGTAAACTTACTGACAACCACATGGTATCCCAGATTTAAGTGCCCCACTTAGCCTTTCTTGGAACCTCAAAGTAAGGAAAAATTCCATTGATTCACCCTGTTCCAGAGGAACGTCCACACACACACCCTACAAAGGAGTCTCTTAAGGGCATTCTCATTTATTCAGCAAAACTGTATTAATCTCCTTCTTTGTGAGAGCCGTAAAGCCAGATACAAGGGATTCAGGGATGAATAGAACATGATCTCTCTCTTTTAGGAGTTCATAGCCTGCTAAGGAAGAAAATGAGCAAATAAATAATTTTTGCAGTTTATAATAAATGCTACAGTAAAAATATGACACTGTGCTGTGTCTCATGAATTCTGACCTCATCACTCCCTTTTTGCTATATCTTAAACTTTAATAATTTAGGGGCTGGGAAGGCATTCTAAATTTATCTTTTCAGTTTCCTTGTTTGCCTGAAGCCTGGGAAAAGCCTTGCAAATCAAGTCCCAGTTACCAAAGGTGGTCATCCTACAGCTCTTTAAGTAGAGATGTTGATTAGAGGCAGTAGAATGGAGTGATTAAGAACATGGGTTTGTGATTTAGCATATGGTAATATAATTTATAATTTCATTGCTCTGTGACCTATAAGTCATTCAATTTATCTGGTTTCATTTTTCATATTTGTATTTTATAAGGTTATCAGCCCTTTAGTGTATTGAGATTAAATTATTTAGCATGGTCCCTGGCACAGAGTAGGGCTCATTACATGCTATTCAGTTGTTTTCCTGGGTTCTGATGGTTCCAAATTGTTGTCTGGACATATAAAACTAAGTTGATTTTTCTTTTCTGAGCATTTAGTATATTAATAAAGGCGCCAAGAAAGTTCAAATTTTTTATAAGTTACTTTAGTTTTTAATACACTAAATGACTTTTGCCAGAGAGGTTGTATAGATTAATAGATTAAGAATTAAGAAAAATCATAAATGGGAAACTGACAACTGTGAAAAGTCTCATATATTTTAAGCAAGTCTTCTTAGTAAATATTTTTGGGGAAGCTGACTGACAGTGATGACTTGTTTGCTAGATGGAGGTCACTTGAGGGCAGTCATTTAGAGAAAGGAGGGGTCATTACAGTAATCACCAGTTCAGTTTTTCCTTTGCTTCTTCTCTTGGAAGATTCCAGCTTATGTTGCTTCTACAGTTCTCAAAGTTAGTGTCTTTATAGCTCTGTTCTGGGAAGATTAGTGTTTGTATACCTCAAAACAAACAAAAATAAAATAATATTGTCCAATAATGATTTGCTGGCAATTTTGCATTTTGTAAACAAGAGTTTCATTTTATAAATAGCTGTAAATTTATGATAGAAAGTTTATTTTCCTCCCCTTATGATTCTGACTCATTTCTACAACTATCTGAATAAGTCAGAATTCTTTCTGTTGCAAGTGTTATTTCCAGAGATAGTTGAGCTTCAAGCACAACTTGATCTGATAAACCAAATGATGCCACCAGGAAGTATTCTCTTTGGCCCTGTTGGTTCTTTTCTTCTATGTTGACATCATCCTAACACAGGCTTTCCCCAAGGGGTGCAGAAGACTGAGCAACAGTTTTAGGTTTACAGAACTTCCAGCTTAGCAGCTGCACTGAAAGTGAACTATCTTTCTTGATAGGATAAGTCTGGGCTGATTTTATTGACACAGATTGTGGTCTACACGTGTCCTTACCTGTGAAAAGGGAGGTATTTTTTCTGCCAGAATCCTCAAATGAGATCAGAAGCCAGCCAGGCAAAAACCAAACTACAACAAACAAAACCAGAATAAAAACAAGAACAAATGCTTACTATATTATTAACTCAATTAGCTTATTTGAGCTAAGTGTAAAATTTAGGATAATGGTTCTGTTAAAATCTTTAGACAAATTAAATTTAACAGAGTTTAATTGAGCAAGGAATGATTTGAGAATAAGGCAGCACTCAGAACCAGCAGGGGATTCTGCTCCACAATGTGGGCAGACAGCATCGATGGACACAAATCAGAGGTAAGGAAGAGAAACAGCTTGATTGGTTATAGCTCAGCGTTTGCCTCATCTGAGCATAGCTTCATCAGTTGACTGCCTGTAACTGACTGAAGCTCAGCTGCTGTGATAGGCTGAGACTCAGCTGTTTGTTACAAAAGTACACTCCGAAATTAGGCTTTCAGTTAGTTTACATGCTAAGTTAGGTTGCAATTTGTTATGTAAGGACTCAAAGCACCAAAGCATCCTCAGGCCAAATTTAGTTTAACAGCAACTCATTAAGGCATCTTTCTCTTCCATTTATGATTTTATCCATTGACATGCTTTCTATTATTTATTCTAAGCAGATAACTCCCATATCCTTGTCTTCACACTGATCCTCTCTGCTTCACTTTAGAGCCAAATATCTTCCTTCCTGTTTGGCACCTCTATCTGAATGTCACACCCTCATCTCATTAATAAATAAACATCTTTCTCTCACACACATTCACAGACACACAGAACATTTAAGTGTGGTTTCTGTGTGTGTGCACACATGTGAAAGACATAGATGGTTTGCAAGAGTACTTGGTATTTTTAAAAGTACATTGTTGACATATATCTACTTAAGTAAAGCAATATTCCCATATCAACTGACTCACTGGCAAAAAAAAAAAAAAAATTAACAAGCTAACATGTGGGCAGATCAATGTGATTCTTTCACCAAAACAATAATTAAAGGAATCGTTAGGGTTTGATGCTAAGAAACAGTGAAAAACAATACATGGTTCTGCTGGATCTTCATAAGAAAATCTGTTAATCTATAACTGGACTTGTTTTTAAACAATGCACTGCTGATTCCATTGATTGAAAGGATACACATTGTGGTCCTGGCCCAAGCATTGGCATGTGAACTTGCTGGCAAACCATACTGTATCAGGTCCTGCAAATGAGTCAGTTGAGAAGGAAATGCCAGTTAGAACAGATATATACTCCTGTTTTTATTCATCACCTTAGGGAGCTGCCATTATTGTCACAGTGTACGTATTTAAGTTGGTGAGTTTTAAGGTTTTAAAGATGAGAACATCTTATTTTCTGCAAATATTGGAGAGTGTGGTTCTAGTGAGGAGATGCCAGCCTGCAGACCTTAAGAATAAGAGATAAAATGAAAATTTTTGTCATGGATGTTCTCCATAAAAATTGCACTTTTGAATGGAATTATTTTGTACCATTTTTACTTAATTTCTTAAAATGCAAACTAAAAATGTTTTTATAGGTCTTAAGCATTTTGACTTTTAATATGTATTTTGTTAAACACTGTCCTAAAGCTGAACAGAGAATGAGGAAAGACAATTCACCAAAATATGGGTATTTTCCTTCCTTCAAAAGCAGCATTGCCTAACGCCAAACTCATCATCTTCTGCCCAAACCAGCTCCTTTTTCTTGGTTACTTGTTTCTGCTCATAGCTTGATGATTTTCAAATGTTGTTTGCCTCTGTTTCAACATAGTGGTATAATATTGATCATGCTTTTGTTTGTGAGCATGTGATGTGAAAATTAATTATGTCTGTGCTGAAAATGGAAAAACATTCACTTTTTAATGTTTGATTTCTTCTACTCAGAGTTTTTACACTTAGAAAAATCTTGTTGCTGGGAAAATATCTGGTAATGGTATACTTAGAGGCCCTTTGTTTTTCTAAGGTGGAGGGTGGGGTGGAAGGACAAAAAGAGTGAGAAAAAATAGTTGCTTATCTTCCTAGCCTGAGTTTGGAAGAGAAAGAAGTTTTAATCCGAAACAATTTGTGTTCACAGAAAGAAGTCTAGAGAATGAATATAGCTATATACATATATATTTTCTTCCGCTGCTTTTATTTGAAGAGGTGTTTCCAAGAATCAGGTAATAAACAATTTCTATTCTTCTTTATAAATTTATAATGCTAATAGTATTGTAGTAAAAGGGTAGTTTCCCTTTATAATGTTTTTTAATATTGGTCTATTACATTCTCTGAGCACTTTGCTTGCAATAGTTTCATTTATTCTTTAGCTCTTTGGGCCATCAAAGGCCTCTGCTCTGGCTATAAAGAATGGTGCTTAAATGTGCACTGAGCTCTCACTACACTTTATCATTTACATTCTTTGTATCTTATTAATTCTCAGCCTCTCTCTTATTTATAAGTCCTCTTGCCTCGTATTACTGTTGTCACTACTGCTACAGAATTTTGCTGATATTAGAAGTCACCACTGTTAGACCTGGTAAAGACATAGTTTGACTTTCTAACAGTTCAGATAGACATCATATCAAAGCAGTGCAATTATATCCAAAATGTTTGCTGAAAAATGTGGGTTATAACAAGGAACAGAGTTTTCAGTTCAAGGAAGACATCTTTGTGTTACTTACTAATGAGGAATTTGACAGTATCAGTCCCAAACAAGATTATGGGGCATTCAAGGAGTTGATGGCAGTCCAGGTGAGTGCCCTCAATAAGCTGGGTAGGTGGTGCAATACTATTGCAGGCCTGAAGGTTTTCTTCACATCTGTTCACAAGATTTCACAGGATTGATAATAAAGTGGCTACTGGTCCATTTTAGGACAGTGCTTAGATGGCTTTGCATTTTGGTTCTTATTGCCATAGTTCTGCACAGACTTTCATGATGTATCTGTACCAATAGAAGCTTTCCAAATGGTTTCCATGCCTTCTAACTGACCCTAATCAAATCCATAGTTTGCATGGTTGACCATGTTATCTTTTTTAAAAAGTTATTAATTCAATCACTCAGGATTTACTTAACTTTATGGAACACCCATGATGTGCCAGACACTGTGACAAGTCTAGCGGGAGACAGATTTGTACACAGAAAATTACAAGAGAAGGTGCAATATATTTTATTTGAGATACAACCACTCTTTGATTGGAACTCTTCCATGCTTCTTTATTGTTAAAAAGAAAAAAGTTTATGTTCTTCCCTGAAATAAAAGATCCTCCACGATTTGAATCCACTTGACCGGTGCAGCCTCATGGCGAGGCCCTTCCCCCACATGCACACCCTGCATCAGCCACACAGATTGTGCTGATGTTCCCAGGAACTGCATCATTCCCCACAACTGGTTAATTCCTACACATTCTTCAAGATTTAGCTTAAGGGTTATTATTTCCTTTGTGAGTCTGACTCCAGACCTTGAACACATAGCTAGTTATTCACTCCTTTTGGCTCTTATGGAAATTTTTATATATCTCTTTTTTGTGGCTCATAGTATCCTTTATTTCATTATTATAGCCACTAACTTATGTGAAGGCAGGAAGTATATCCCACACTTTTCATTTTTCCGATGTTTGGTTTAATGACTGACACACATTTGATGCACAATGTATTTTTTTAAGGATAAGTGAATGAATGAATAAGTGAATAAAATATGAAACCAGCATGTGGAGTTAACATTGGATTTTTTTTAAATCAATGGTGTTGAAATACTCTTTACTGTTAAGCCATTATCTTCTTTTAGAACACCTGGTACAAATCTATAACTATGTTGGCCAACAACTCAAAGTGATTAGTGCAACCAATTTACTGCAATTAGAAGGAGGACCACACTCCATAGAATTTAAGAGGTGCATTGACTGCACACCTGTACAACATAAAAGAAACCATGACCACTGCAATAACCATAAAAGCATATTATTGTCTCATTAATTGTTAAATAGGCCAATGACATAGGTATTTTATAAAATGAAGTCAAAGCAAAAGGTGAAAAGCAGACTGTACAAGATTTAGGAAGAAATATCAAGACAAAGAATTTTTTAAAGAAGATGATATAATTCCACATACACGTTTGCTTATATCTGTATAATAATTTTTATATCTTGAAGGATATTTTTAGTTAGTAGAGGGAAGTGGATTAGAGAAGGCCAAATTCCATGGAAAGCAATCTTCATATGGCTTCCTTCTGGCATGGAATCTGTAGTGCAGTGGTTAAGAGCCTGGGCTCTTGCAGCAGACCGCTGGGTATGACGGCTGCTCCACCCTATTCTAGCTATGTAATATTAGGAGAGTCACTTAACCCCTCTGTTTCTCCGAGAATAATAATAGTACCTATCTGATAGGTACTGCAAAATGAGAATAATAGTAACACCTGCAAAATGAGAATCATAATTGTACTTATATGATAGGATTGTGAAAGGGCATAAAATGGTAAGCTCTCAAAAATACTAGTTTTTATTACTATTTGTTAATTTCCTCTTTGGGCTCATGTCATATCCTATCTTTACCATTTTTTAGCATGTGTTCTTACTGGCATTTGTGTCTCTCACATGTTTTCCATTTTGTATGTTTTTAATATGTTCATGTCAAGTTTCTATATCCCAAATACTGGCATTTTGTTTTATGTAAGAAATGGTAATAATCATTAGTGAATGCAGAAGAAGTTCTAAATCCATTAATAACCAAGGCAACAGTATGATTTCCTTCTTTTACTTTGATTTTTTGCTATATATTGCTCAGAAATCCTTTATGTTGCCTGCAAAGGCTCTGAATAATCTATTATCATTGAATTTAGGGCTAAAATAAGCACATTTAATTGTAACCCAGTGGATAAAAACTAAGTGCTGGGAAAAATTATTAAAAGCTTCTGTGTAATGATAATTGTATTCCTGAGCCTAATAATTGGGATAGGATAGAATAATTATTATGTTGGTTAGAGCTATACCCTGCTTTAGTTTGACAATCAGAGCCAAAGACACAGCAATCATCCTTCAAATATTGGAAGGACTTTGTCCTCCTGAATGACTATTTCAAATAATTTCTTTTGTGATCAAACTTAGAAAATAAATAACTATTCAGATGATGAAAATATTAACATTTGAAGAGCTATAAAAATAAAATCAATTAATGAATGCCAACAAAACAAGGCATTGTGCATATTATGAAATAAAACTTAAGATTTTGGATCTCAATACTTGGAAACATTGAACTATGAACTATGTACTATTATTATCTTAGAAAGCTTTACTCTGTTTTAGACAGACTATACCATTTCAAATGGGCTGTTGATGCAAAATTAGCAAAAAAAAGAAAAGTTCATCAGTAGAGCTTATTTTAATTCATTATTAACTGGCCACATTTCAAAATTATGTTCTATATTGTCCTCTGACCAAAGATGCTAAAGGAATTCCTATTTAAGAGTACCATGAAAGGGTATGGGTGGAGGGTAAAATAAGGAAAGATACAGAATGTATTGTATTCATAGGAATTAAGAATAAGAATGTGCTTCAAATGGAATGTTGAGTATCATCATGGCAACTACTTTTTTGATTAACAGGAATCATGAAAAACCAGATGCTGTGACAGCTATGCTTTGGACAAAGTTACTGCTTTTGAAAAATCCAGTAAATGATTTACAATAGCAAAGACATAGAATCAGCCTCGGTGCCCGTTAATGGTGGACTGGACAAACAAAATGTGATACATATATACTATTGAATACTACATAGTCATAAAAAAGAATAAAACCATGTCCTTTGCAGCATGAATGCAGCTGGAGACCATTATCCTAAGTGAATTAACAAAGGAACAGAAAACCCAATACAACATGTTCCAATGATAAATGAGAGCTAAACATTGGGTACTCATGGTTATAAGGATGTCAACAATAGATCCTGGGGACTTCTAGAGGGGGTAGGTAGGGAGGGGGACAAGGGTTGAAAAACTAACTACTGGGTATTATGCTCAGAACCTTGGTGATGTGATCATTTGTACCCCAAACCTCACCATCACGCAATATACCCAGGTAACAAACCAGCACATGTAACCCCTGAATTTAAAATAAATATTGAAACAAAATCAAGCGAATGAATCAAAAATAAATAATAAAATTTAATGTGGTATCTAAGCATACTTCTATGGTTCTCTATTGAACAGATCTTATTGAGAAAACAGTCAATCAAGAGTTCCCTGTAAAGATGAGGGATTGAACACACATATCCACAGTCTGCTCCTGGATTTCTAATTAATGAAGAAAATGGATTTTTAAACACTATGTGACTTAGCTTTTGCTGCATAGCAATATATGCCCAAAATAAAGTGGCTTAAAACAAAAACCATTTATTTGGCTCAGATTCTGTGAATTAGCAGTGTGAACTGGGCTCAGATAAATGAGGTTTTGGTTTCAGCAGGGCTCCTTCATGTATTTGCTGTCAGCTGCAGGTCAAGTGCAGATTTGCTAATCTTGACTGGACTCCCATATCTCCGGAGCCTCAGCTGGGACCAATGAGTTGACTCAGGCTACTATCCAGCATCAGATCAGATCAAGCTTGTCCACATGGTGAATAAGGGGATCTCGAGAAAGTGAATGGAGTATCTAGGGTCTCTTGAGATCTACCCTTTTATCTGACACATTGTAACTTGTACCTTATTCTGTTGGCTAAAGCAAGTCATAAAGCCTGCCCAGATTTAAGGGATGGAAAAAAATTGGCTTTGCCACTTTGTTAGTGGAGCTGCAATTTACATTTCAAGGGGCATGAATAAAAGGAGAAAATTAATTACAGATATATCTATATTTAATCTAACCCAAAGGTATAAACCCACAAGGACAAAGAGAACAGAAAAGAAGACTATAGTAATGGAATTTTGGAGGCTAGAAGAATTAATGTGTAGCAATTGACTTAGAGACACTTGAGAGAGCTGAATCCTAAACTTGCAGTGAAGGAGAGACAAGAAGCAATCCAATGTACTAATTTAATCCATAGAATCTTCTAAAGTCTCAGAAATTGATATACCTGGTATATACACCAGGTATTTATGAAAATGGGAAGATGAAGGTGGAGATAGAAACAGGGATACTCATTGAAATTCTCTTTAAGAATTATTGGAGTTAGATATTCAGATTCTATCTCCCCAGTCTGCCCCGTCATCAACTGCCATTGTCTTCCTATGCTACCCTAAAGAAAATAGGAGGTTTAGTTTATGAAGTAGATAAAACCAAGGGTCTCTGGACTTATTGACACCCTAAACACAATTGAGGACTGAGGTGTTGTAGTAGGCAAAATAATGAAAGGCTGTCAAAGATGTCCATATCCTAGTCCTCAGAACCTATGGATATGTTAGGTTACATGGCAAAGAGAAATTAAGGTTGCATGTGGAATTAAACTGGTGTCAGCTGACCTTGAGATGAAAAATTAGCCTGTATTATCCTGGTGGGCTCAATGTAATTACAATGGTCTTTATAGGAAGAGATGTGCGACAGGTCTATTGAATATTCCGTATTCCATGGAGCCTCACTCTTTTGTCCAAGCTGGAGTGCAGTGGCACAATCTCAGCTCACTGCAATCTCTCCCTCCTGGGTTCAAGAGATTCTCTTGCCTCAGCCTCCTGAGTATCTGGGATTAACAGGCACATGCCAGCAGGCCCAGCTAATTTTTGTATTTTTAGTAGAGATGGGGTTTCACTATGTTGGTCAGGCTGGTCTTGAACTCCTGACCTCGTGATCTGCCCACCTCAGCCTCCCAAAGTGCTGGGATTACACGTATGAACCACCTTTCCCAGCTTAATGTCACATTCTTTGTCATACCCATTTATCCTTGGGATCCCTAAGAAGCAACAACCCAGTCTCATGGCATTTCTGCAGCTGGATAACCTATGAAGTTTAGATTTCTTTTTTGGATTAACTTTCCTACTTTTTTCCTAAGAATTTTTTTTAACATTGGGAGCATCCTGTTTGGAGAAAAGGGAAAGCACAGTGGAGTTTTAAGTGGTCTGCAAAGAGTGCCTGAAGAATCTAGTTGATACATAGCAATGGCTCCTCACTAATTGTGACTCAAATAAAGTAACTCCTCATGCCCTTCTGTGGAGAACATGATGGAGAAAAAAACCAAAGAAAATTGTTCCTTCTGAGTCACTCTGCTTGTTCTTAAAACAGCAATAACAGCAGCAGCAAAACTCTGGTTTTAGCTTGCTGGATTTCTTACTGCAAGAGTTGCTGAAGGGCTCCAGGATCCTTAGCCTGCTTAAAGCTGTCAGCTTCATCCCCCGCATCTTGTCAGCAAATAACGATTAAACTTTAACTTGCCTACTCTTTATTTCTGTGGCAGTCTAACTTTTCTTTAGGAGTGTCTGTCGTTTTGGAGATGCAGTAACAACTTTACCAAAAATGTGTTGTGAGTGTCTAGCACATTGAGTGGTACAGAGTTGGCCACTCAATAAATATTGGTAGAAGTGAACTGAATAAGATTTAAAAAGTAAGTGAAAGGGTGGATTAGCAAAATCTTATTTATAAAATGCATTCTAAGCCTCTTTTAATTGCAGACATAGTTGTGATGTCCAGGTACTTTCTGATTATATATTGGTTCAATTTAACAAATATTTGCTGGGCCCTACTAGCCACACTGCACCAAGAGCTTGAGAGAGAGGAGATGCAATGCGAAACTGTATCCACCAGATTCCTTGTTCTCACAGAAGTTATATTCTAGTAGGACAGGTGGACTAGAATAATGGTCTGTTTTTAAAAGTTGAGTAATAGAGTTGGAATGTCCTTAAGAAAAATCTTACATAATTAATTCAAAGAGTGCTAGATAAATGAATGGAAAACAAGATTCCTAGCTTGAGATTGAAAAAGAAGAAACAGAAAAAAACCAGGGTTGGGTGTATAGTGTTTTCCAAAGGTAAATAAGATGCTTCTAGAGCCATGGTTTCTTATTCCAGACTTAAGACTGGCTCCCTTTCTTTCCAGTGTCACCCTGACTCCTACCTGTTTCTCCATCTGTTCCTAAGAACTTCACTAGGCTTTGACATAAACTGGTCAACATTAGGGAGTTCCCACCCAACAGTGATGCTCATACTCCCCAAACCTCTATGCTTCATAGACGCCCTCTACTGGTTTGGCTTGCTCATAAGCTATGCTTTTAGAGAATTGGATTCAAAAGTTGAGATTGGTAAAGGATTCTTGAACAAGAAAACACTTCCATTGGCCTTGAAGGAATCAATTTTTCTGGGCACTTGATGTTTCTTGGGACTGTGCCAGGAGTATGCGGGCCACTGCCAGGAACTCAATGGAACCTCCAAACCAAAGAGGCCTTGGGGGGTGGCCTGTGGAGGACCCCACCTGTTTTATGCTTTCTAAGGAGACAATGATCTGCTGTTATCTCTCAATCTTCTTCCAAATGGTTTAGAATTATGCTACGTTGAGAAGAGTAATGAATAACTCTAATTTGTCTGTCGAGAGCCTTGTGGGAACTCTCTGTTGGTAACTGCTTTTCCTTCTGTTCTAGCTATGTGATTCTGCAGAGAGCCACCTTGTTCTTATTTGATGTCACTATATTGTAGTACCTATGGTATATTACATACCTATGGTACTATAATTGGTGCATGGGTGCACAAATTACCCAAAGTGAGAAAATCAATGTAATTTCTGAGGTTTTCCTAACTGGAACTGGAAAATGGAGTAAGTCCTTCTCAGGTTGTGGGAGGCTTGGGGTAGGAAGTTTGCTAGCTTTTGGCAGTTGTGTTTTCTATCATATGGTGTCAGTTCGTCTGCAGTGGAATATGATGTATGTGATGTGGAGAGAAAAGCAAAGACAAGAGATACACAAAGAGTCCTAGTGGTGTTGAATCCCTGGTTCTATTGTTTGAGAGGCACAGTTTAACTCTGGATGGACTTGGTTATTTAATCGTTCCTTTAGTTAGTAGAAATACACTAGCATGCTTCCAAATAATTCCCTCTTTTTTGTGTATCCTGTTTCACATGGGGTTTCTGTCATTTGCAATCTTTTAAGAGTCCTGATTAATAAAAAGGATCTGCTCTGATGCTATCCCTTTTTCTCCCTGTTTCCTATAATCTTCCCTTTGCTTTCATAAACCAACTATTTCCAATCTTTAGTATGTCACTTTCTGTTTATTTCTGCTCCATTTCTTCCTGGTTCTTCCTTTCTTCCTTCCCCTTCCCTTTTCTTTTTCTTCTTCCTTTCTTATCTTTCTTTCTCTTTCTCTTTCCTTTTCTCTCCTTCCTTTCATCCTTTCTTCTTCTTCTTTTCTTGACACAAGGTCTTGCTCTGACACCCAGGCTGGAGTCCACTGGTGCAACATTGGCTCACTGCAACCTCCGCCTCCTGGGCTCAAGTGATTCTCATGCCTCAGCCTCCTGAGCAGCTGGGCTTACACAGGTGCCTACCACGACAGCCAGCTACTTTTGCTATTTTTCTTAAAGATGGGATTTCACCATGTTGGTCTGGCTAGTCTCGAACTCCTGACCTCAAGTGATCTGTCTACCTTAGCCTCCCAGAGTGCTGGGATTATAGGCATGAGCCACCGCACCCAGCCTCTTCTTTTTTTCGTCTTTCCTTCCCTAACTGCACAGAGGCCTGTTGTTCTTTCTTCACTGTTCATTTTACATAAAAAACCAATTTAAAAGCTCTTTTGAAAGTGATTCTTTGGCAGCTGTTATTTGGGATATGCTAACAATACAGACATAAAAAATAGAAATAAACATGTGGTTCCAGGCCAGGCATGGTGGCTCATGCCTGTAATCCCAGTACTTTGGGAGGTCTGGTGGGCAGATCACCTGAGGTCAGGAGACCAGCCTGGCAAACATAGTGAAACCCCATTTCTACTAAAAATATAAAATAAGCCAGGTGTGGGGGCATGTGCTTGTAGTCCCAGTTACTCAGGAGACTGAGGTAGGAGAATCAATTGAACTGGGAAGACGAAGGTTGCACTGAGCAGTGATCACACCACTGTGATACAGCCTGGGTGACAGAGCAAGACTCTGCCTCAAAAAAAAAAAAGGAAGTTAATGTGGTATTCCTGTTGAATACCTCTGGGTTATATAATTACAGATAAGTTTTATGTTTTTCTTTTTTATGTTTGAGAAAATTCCTATAATAAACACATATTTTCCTTTTATAAAAATATTTTGTTATTGATCACCTTAAATTATACCTACTTGTTTCTTACTTGTGCTTGTTGAGAAACGACTTAATATTAAAAGACCTGGCCGGGCATGGTGGCTCATGCCTGTAATCCTAGCACTTTGGACAGCCGAGGCGACTGGATTACCTGAGGTCAGGAGTTTGAGACCAGCCTGGCCAACATGGTGAAACCCTGTTTCTACTAAAAAAATAAAAAATAAAATAGCCGGGCATGGTGGCTTAAGCTTGTAATCCCAGCTACTTGGGAGGCTGAGGCAGGAGAATCACTTGAACCTGGGAGGCAGAGGCTACAATGAGCCGAGATCGTGCCACTCTACTCCAGCCTGGGCAACAGAGTGAGACTCTGTCTCAATAAAATAAAATAAAATAAAATAAAATAAAATAAAATAAAATAGTAATTAAGAGACCTATATAAGGATGACTCTCAAAAAATTTCTTCGAGAGAGTTAAGAGACTTAGAGCTTATGTGCTTACATGTACTTGGCAAATATAGGTGGATAAATGAATAAATGAATAGAGAGGTGAATGAAAAAGTGTTCCTCCTAAACAGAAAATAAGTACCAGTATGGCAAAGCCTGATTCAATATAAAGCCCTCAGATAATTTACCAGACTGTCAGTTTTACCAGGAAGTATGTCTGCACTCTTTGACCAAGGATGAATATTCAGTAGACTCTCTAGGCTAAACCTGGATATGGTATATTTGACAGCTTTAAATAGAGAAGGAAAGCTACACTCCTGCATTCATCCCAGCTGGTAAAGGAAAGGCAGATGCTCAATACAAATATTTTAGCAAGTTACAAAGACAGTGAGGAAGAAAAAGGTCAGACTGAAAATAATGCTCTCTCAAATGAAACATTTGGCCAAGGAGAGTCACAGATGCAGTATCTTTGGTCTAAAGGGAATTATAACCCATATGACTTCAGTCTGAGTTGCCACACAGATGGCAAGTTAGAAGAAAATAAGGCAGTTAAGGAGAAACTGAGGTAATTTAAAGGGAATGATAATACCCAGGATATAGAGAAATTGGAACATCATATAGGTATAGTACCCACGGAAATGTATATCGGAACCACATTTATGCAAAATACTCTGATCATATGTTTCATCCCTTCTAAACAAGCAAATCCACTTGAAAGAATTCATACTAGGGAAAGTTTCAGGAGCTTGTACTTATATGTATATAAGAATGTTCATCTGAGTGTTTGGTTGCTTTTATAACAAGAAAGGAATGGAAACAAACAATGAGGTACCTGGTTAAATTATAGCACATACATAAAATAAATATTATGCAATAATTAAAAATATTAATTAATATTCATGGATATAAGAATATAGCCAATATAGCCACATATGCTTTTAAGTGAAAAAGCATATTTTAAAGTAGTGTGCATAAAGTGATCCTGTTTCTTGTTAAAAATATTAGTGGAGATATAGACATAAATACATGGGTATTTTAGAAATTCTGAAAGGTTATGCCATGATATTTGCAGTAGTTGTATTTGGATGGCAGAATTACAGACAATTAAAGCATGTTTGCTTATCTTGATTTTCTGTCTTTCTATAAGGAATATATGTTACAAGTAAAATAATACAAATTAAAAACTTTAAAAGGGAAGATGGGGACATTGACAAGTAAATTGCATCCTTCCTTCTCACATTTCATTGTTCAAGACCCCACTCTCAGTGACTCTCAGTTCCTGGAATAAGTAGGTGTATTATGTGTCACAGAACCCCGTCTATCCTAGACATTCCCCCGGGCATCTGGAATTGAGATACTGACAAGCAGAGGAAGATGATGAGTCCTTGAACTGAAAGGTCATATAGAGCAGAATCCAGAGTTGTCACTGTGATAAGTCAAACCACATGCCACTGAAATATGGGAGAATAGAGAGGCCCTAAATAAACTCAGAAAGCCAGGCTGCAGAGAAGAAACAGGGGTGAAGGCAGATGTGCAGAAAGGAACAGAACTGAGAGACCAAGGGGCCCACTGAGGGGTGGAAGGAGCAGCTTCGCTATCAAACCCTCAGTTCTGATTCCTACATGACCCAACTCTATTTAATTTCTGGCTCTTAGAACATTTATAAAATTGTGTCTCTGTGTGTGTGTGTGTGTGTGTGTGTGTGTGTGTGTGTGTGTATTTAAGTAGAAATCCCATTTACCCAAATAGATTGGAGTGAGTTTCTGTTCATTGAGAGAGCCTTGATGAAGACAGACATGTATACCCTGAAACAAACATCAGGGTAGGGCAGTAGTAGTGGGCTTTGAGTGAGCTACCATCCTCAATGCACCACCATCCACAGACTGTGAGAGACTTCCCAGCATATTAAACACTATCTTAGTTTGTTCTTGCTGCTATAAGAAAATACCTTAGATTGGTTAATTCATAAACAACAGAAATATATTTCTCATAGTTCTGGAGGCTGGGAAGTCCAAGAACAAAGTGTCAGCAGATTTGGTGTCTGGTGAGGGCTTGTGCTTTGCTTCTAAGATGGTGCCTTGTTGCTGTGTCCTCACATGGCAGAAAGACAAAAGGAATGAAGTCACTCCCTTAATCTCTTTTATAGCGGTCTAATCCCCTCCATGAGAGCAGAGTCCTCACGGCCTAGTCACCTCTGAAAGATCCCACCTCTCAATACTGTTGTATTGGAGATTCACTTTCAATATGGATTTCGGAGGGACACAAATATTCAAACCATAGAAAACACCAAACTGGGATTTTACTTTTCTATTCTTGGCCATGAAAGCCATGAAACTAGTGACAGCATTCTCTTTCAGTAACCAGTTGAAAAAAATGAGAAGTAAAACCTTGACAAATGTTTCTCCCAAGGTAGCTGTAATTCCTAATTCATATCTACCAAAAATGTAGTTTTGTGAATGTCGTTAAAGACCTTAGAAGGTGAAGAATTTTACAGTGAAGCTCTCCTACTCAGTATTTGGAATTCTGTTGTGCAGAACTTAGCCTAATGTGCTTGACAGCCTTGGTGAAAAATGCGCTATATAAATGCATCATCAATATAATAATATAAATTGAATTAGAATGCTTATTCTGTTCTGCTGAGTTTCTTTCCTGAGCTGATTATGTCTGAAATGGTTCTTGTTAGAAGCTTTCTCATTATGAGGAACTCACTGTTCTGTTCCAGCTCTCTGTCAAGTGCCACCTGTTTGGCACTTTTTGCTCTTGTATTTTTAAAGTCAAGTAGCCCATCATGTTAATATTTGAAGTTTAGAGTCACGGCATTCTAATTGTAACATGCAGCTTCCCTTGGTTATGTTTATGCTAATAGTGTCTTAGTCTGTTCTGTATTGCTATTACAGAATACCACAGGCTAGGTAATTTATAACGAACGGTAACGTATTTTGCTCACAGTTCAGGAGGTTTGAAAGTCCAAGAGCATGGCTCTGGCATCTTGTGGGGGCCTTCTTGCTGAAGGCAGAAGGCCAGAGTGTACTAGAGAGAGTAAGAGAGGGCTGAAATTGCTTTTATTAATAGCTAGTGCATGTGGGGCTTAATACCTAGGTGATGAGTTGATAGGTGCAGCAAACTGCAATGGCACATGTTTACCTATGTAACAAACCTGCATGTCCTGCACATGTATCCTGGGACTTAAATTAAATTTTGAAAAAATCCACTCCAGTGATAATGACATTGATCCCTGTGTAAGGCCAGAGTCTTGATGAATACATCATCTCTTAAAAGTTTCACCTCTCAGCTGGGTGCGATGGCTCACACCTGTTATCCCAGCACTTTGGGAGGCCGAGGTGGGTGGATCACATGATCAGGAGATCCAGCCAGCCTGGCCAACCTGGTGAAACCCCATCTCTACTAAAATACAAAAAATTAGCAGGGCATGGTGGCACATGCCTATAGTTTCAGCTACTCGAGGAGCTGAGGCAGGGGAATTGCTTGAACCCCAGAGGTGGAGATTGCAGTGAGCCGAGATTGTGCCACTGCATTCCAGCCTGGGTGACAGAGCAAGACTCTGCCTCAAAAAAAAAAAAGGAAGTTAATGTGGTATTCCTGTTGAATACCTCTGGGTTATATAATTACAGA